>NC_049248.1:14812277-15112992 GCF_011100685.1 Canis lupus familiaris
AATAACATTTTACTGGAACACAATCCACACCCATTTGTTTACATATGATCTATGGCTGTTTTCAAGCTGCAGCAGCAGAGTGGAATAGCTATAGTAGAGACTTTATGGCCTGTAAAGCCTAAAATATTTACTATCTGACAGAAAATTGCCAGTCTCTGTCCCGGAGCATGGGTTGTCTATCTTGGTTGCATGTTACAATCATTGGGAACTTTAAAAAATCTGGATGTCTATGCCATATTCCAGGCCAATTAATTCAGAATCTCAGGGGGGTAGGACCAGCCATCATTTTAAAAAACATATATATTTTTAACAATCTCTAGAAAGTTTATATCTACTATTCTAGAGCATGGGTTCGCAAATATTGGTGAGCAAAAGAATCACCTGACCTGATTTTTCAAAATGCAGCATCCAGGGCTACATTCCAAGTTCTGATCCCAGAGGGCTGGCTCCTGGGACCCAGGAATCCATCTACACAAGAACACCAATATGCTTGACACAGAGGCCCCAGGGCCTCACTTCAGAAGTAACAAAATATACTCTTTCTAATGCCATAAACACTTTTTTTTTCTTGAAAGTTTTACATCAACTCAGGTGTTTACAGAATTATGATTCACAAGAGTGAGTCATTATTATAAAGTACATCCAGTACCAGCAATTAGACTTCTTACCAAGAAAAACGATCCTGCATACAAAATATGTTTCGCTGGTGTTCTGATTTTGCCTAACTTCTGAATGTTTTTACTGCTATAAATTATAAAAGAAGAAGACAACAATTTTCCCCCAAACAATTGTCTCTAATTGCGTTTAAGACTTTCTTTTTAAAAGCATGGAAAAGACACATGAAAAACTGCTACTAAATCATTTGAAACACCTGGGAAGATTTTGATTCCTTTGACCAGGTATAAGGTCGTTTTTAAAATTAGCAGGATTGGGGTACTTGGGTGGCTCAGTTGGTTAAGCATCTGCCTTTGGCTCAGGTCCTGATCCCAGGATCCTAGTATCCAGCCCCATGTCTGGCTCCCTGCTCAGTGGGGAGTCTGCTTGTCTCTCTCTCTCTCTCTCAATCTCTCTCTTTCTCTTTGTTCTTCCCCCATCTCATGCTGTCTCTTCAAATACGTAAAATCTTAAAAAAAGAATTTAGCAGAGGTCCCTGGGTGCCTCAGTCAGTTAAACATCTGCCTTCGGCTTGGCTCATGAGCCTGGGGTCCTGCGATCAAGCTCCACATCAGGCTCCCTGCTTAGTGGGGAGTCTGCTTCTCTCTCTCCCTCTGCTGCTCCCTCTGCTGCTTGTGCTCCCGATCTCTGATAAATAAATAAATAAATAAATAAATAAATAAATAAATAAACAAACAAACAAACAAAGAAACTTTTTAAAAAATAGGATAAATAGCTCATTTTCATTTCCAGTTTCTAGGGTATCAGTGTAAGTGACCCAAATCTCTAATTAAATGATGATAAATATATGCCCGACCCACTGTATTTGCTGGAACCTGGTTACTTATACTTTGCCTCCTGGCAGGGATGTTTTATCAGCAGGTCCCTCTTCACTTTCTCCATGTGCATGGCAGTGGCTTGCAGGGAGAAGTTCTTCCTATTTAGGGGCAGAGCTGGAACAAACAAGGAGATTAAAACAGCAGGAAGATTCCTACTAAGCCTGGCTTTCCCATCTGCTGAGATCCAGGAGTGTGGTCCCATCTGGCTCTTCTGCACCCTACCATCTTATCACTTAATCTTTTGTTTACTTTCAAGTCTACTAGAGGTATTAGGATCCTGCCTAATATTTGTGTGTTTGGAAATATGTTCAAATGAGAGTGCAACCAGACCCTGAGGTAGGGGAGAGAGTGAAGGAAAACACATATGAGATAATGATTGCCTGCTTTTGTTTCCTAAGATTCAGAGAAACCAACTACCTCATGTGTTTCTGGGGAAATAAAAGGCCTACCATATACCTTCTAGCTGTAAAATTTACTATGTAGATTGAGGATCTCGCCTTCCATGGAAGAAATATAGATTTGGAAAGAGTAAAATCTTTTTTTTTTCCCAGAAAAGATGCTGGACATCAAAGGACAGAGCTGGAAGGAAACAGACCCGTTTACCCTGCACAGTGGTGAAGAAGAAGGATTCTAAAGGCCACGTGTGAAATTTTTCCACACTCAAAGAGTTTTAGTTTAGAACAAACGCCATGTCTCTGTTGGCCACAAGATGGCAGGATTTCAGCACATTCCTGCCAGCTGGCCAGCATCCTCTCCCTATCGGGGTTAATGGATGCTGGTAATTTTGGCTTGACTAGATCCTCTCAAGAGATTTCACACTCTCATAAATGAAATATACAAATATGGTTCAACGACTTATGTTTTATAGCTTTAAAATGTCAAGAGTCAGCTCTTCACGTAATATAGTTGGCATCCACAAATGGAAAGCTATGGAAAAGGCTCTAGTTTTATTTATTCATGGTTTCCCCACTCTTTTGTTGGATTAGGTTTGGGAACTACCTGGATGCTGTGCTCCTTCGCTAAGGCTTTCTCAGAAGGAGGAAGGAATGCTGCCAGTGTGGACATGCAGCTTTTGCAGCAACCAGGGGATCACATGGGGAGAACAGAATGGGAGGAGGCAAGCTTGGGTGGTAGAAACAAAGGCTGCGCTAGAGGGCCGTGTTTGCCCTACCTGGCAGGGTGGACAAAGTAGAGGGTCCGGCTGGGCACAAAAACATGAGCTCTGCTACAGATCTGCCACATAAATCCACTCATTTACCCGTACTGTCCAACCTCAAAACATTTGATTTTGAGGCAGTGTGAAATTTGCTAGGAATGGAAGGATTAACAAGGCATGGTACTACCCTCTGAGAGCTAGTCTATTGGACTATATGTAGAGATACTGAGAAAAGGAAAACCTCCCGGTAAAAACAAACAAACAAACAAACAAACAAACAAACAAACGACAGAACAATTGGGAAAATTGCAAGTGGGTAGAGAATAAAGAGGATAGCAGCCAGAGGTTAACAAAAAAAAGGGGGGGGGGGTCTGTAGGAGAGGCTAGAGGACTAGAAAGCATGTCATGCTGGGGATTTGGGGATTTAGCATGGGTAAACTGATGGAGGGCTCCCTGTAAAGAGAAGGGCACTGGAGCTGGAACAAGAAACCAACAACATGATAACAATAACAACACAACACTTGGTGTCCACAGTGGCCCAGGGCTGGCTAGCTGTGTGATCTTTAGCAATCAGTCAAATCTCTCTGCGCCCCCTTTCTTTTTTTTTTTTTTTTTTCTTTTATTATTATTATTTTTTTATTGGTGTTCAATTTACCAACATACAGAATAACCCCCAGTGCCCGTCACCCAATCACTCACACCCCCCGCCCTCCTCCCCTTCCACCACCCCTAGTTCGTTTCCCAGAGTTAGCAGTCTTTACGTTCTGTCTCCCTTTCTGATATTTCCGACACATTTCTTCTCCCTTCCCTTATATTCCCTTTAACTATTATTTATATTCCCCAAATGAATGAGAACATATAATGTTTGTCCTTCTCCGACTGACTTACTTCACTCAGCATAATACCCTCCAGTTCCATCCACGTTGAAGCAAATGGTGGGTATTTGTCATTTCTAATAGCTGAGTAATATTCCATTGTATACAGAAACCACATCTTCTTTATCCATTCATCTTTCAATGGACACCGAGGCTCCTTCCACAGTTTGGCTATTGTGGACATTGCTGCTAGAAACATCGGGGTGCAGGTGTCCCGGCGTTTCATTGCATCTGTATCTTTGGGGTAAATCCCCAGCAGTGCAATTGCTGGGTCGTAGGGCAGGTATATTTTTAACTGTTTGAGGAACCTCCACACAGTTTTCCAGAGTGGCTGCACGAGTTCACATTCCCACCAACAGTGTAAGAGGGTTCCCTTTTCTCCGCATCTTCTCCAACATTTGTTGTTTCCTGCCTTGTTAATTTGCCCCATTCTCACTGGTGTGAGGTGGTATCTCATTGTGGTTTTGATTTGTATTTCCCTGATGGCAAGTGATGCAGAGCATTTTCTCATGTGCCTGTTGGCCATGTCTATGTCTTCCTCTGTGAGATTTCTGTTCATGTCTTTTGCCCATTTCATGATTGGATTGTTTGTTTCTTTGGTGTTGAGTTTAATAAGTTCTTTATAGATCTTGGAAATTAGCCCTTCATCTGATACGTCATTTGCAAATATCTTCTCCCATTCTGTAGGTTGTCTTTGAGTTTTGTTGACTGTATCCTTTGCTGTGCAAAAGCTTCTTATCTTGATGAAGTCCCAATAGTTCATTTTTGCTTTTGTTTCTTTTGCCTTCGTGGATGTATCTTGCAAGAAGTTACTGTGGCCGAGTTCAAAAAGGGTGCTATTCAACATGGTACTGGAAGTCCTAGCCTCAGCAATCAGGCAACAAAAAGACATTAAAGGCATTCAAATTGGCAAAGAAGAAGTCAAACTTTCCCTCTTTGCCGATGACATGATACTCTACATAGAAAACCCAAAAGTCTCCACCCCAAGATTGCTAGAACTCATACAGCAATTTGGTAGCGTGGCAGGATACAAAATCAATGCCCAGAAATCAGTGGCATTTCTATACACTAACAATGAGACTGAAGAAAGAGAAATTAAGGAGTCAATCCCATTTACAATTGCACCCAAAAGCATAAGATACCTAGGAATAAACCTAACCAAAGATGTAAAGGATCTATACCCTCAAAACTATAGAACACTTCTGAAAGAAATTGAGGAAGACAAAGAGATGGAAAAATATTCCATGCTCATGGATTGGCAGAATTAATATAGTGAAAATGTCAATGTTACCCAGGGCAATATACACGTTTAATGCAATCCCTATCAAAATACCATGGACTTTCTTCAGAGAGTTAGAACAAATTATTTTAAGATTTGTGTGGAATCAGAAAAGACCCCAAATAGCCAGGGGAATTTTAAAAAAGAAAACCATATCTGGGAGCATCACAATGCCAGATTTCAGGTTGTACTACAAAGCTGTGGTCATCAAGACAGTGTGGTACTGGCACAAAAACAGACACATAGATCAGTGGAACAGAATAGAGAACCCAGAAGTGGACCCTGAACTTTATGGGCAACTAATATTCGATAAAGGAGGAAAGACTATCCACTGGAAGTAAGACAGTCTCTTCAATAAATGGTGCTGGGAAAATTGGACATCCACATGCAGAAGAATGAAACTAGACCACTCTCTTGCACCATACACAAAGATAAACTCAAAATGGATGAAAGATCTAAATGTGAGACAAGATTCCATCAAAATCCTAGAGAAGAACACAGGCAACACCCTTTTTGAACTGGGCCCCCTTTCTCGTCTGCGAAATGGAGTCTGCAAAGACTAAACCTAGGAAGTAGGTAGGAACACTGAGGGTGAATTGTGAGTGTGCCTGGCTCAGAATTATTGACTTCAGGACTTCAGTGGCTTTGTTTCTCCATCAGATCTTTTACAAAACTCAGCAGGAGACACAAGGAGAGCAAGGGATGCCCATGCTAGGCACCCAGAGCACACATACACACCCCAAGCCCTTGGCTCCTCCTCTGCACTGGTAACTGCCGCATGGGTGACAGTGATGCCCAGCCATCCTGAGAAAGGCAGAGCGTTTCACTAATGCAGCAAAGGAAGCTACTGTTTAGTTTGCTGGTTTCACCAACACCAACATGAATACAGGCTTCTTGGGAGAGATGGGGACGAAGGGAGGCAGAGAGGGAGTGGGGACTGCTAACTCTCCTTCCCCCACAGTCTTATGCTCCTCTCCCATCAGTGAACACTTGGAGGTTTGGGCTGTGTCCTTCCAGCGTCGGGGATCTCACTGTGTGTGTAGTGTGTGTCCCCCCATAGGTACATCTCCCCATGCCTCTGGACATGCAATTCAGATGTTGGCTGTCTCCAAGGAAAGACCCTGTCTTCTCCCCTCTCTGACCTGGAAGCTGAATGTAGCCTTTGGCAATAGTTTACACAAAGCAAATTCACACTAGGAGGTATTGGGGATTTATTGATAGTTTCTTCTCCAGGGAGCCTTTAGGTTTTCTTCCACTACCACGCTACCACCAGTTGGGGGTTTGCTTCTTTTTGACCTTCCCGCCCACTTTCTCATCTCTACTGTACTACACCTCTGCTCCCATCCTCATGAACTTTGAACCCCAGCCTGAGGCACTTTCTTAAAGTACATGAGTCTTCTCAAAACCACTTTTCAACAAAGATGGTCTCTTCCTATAAAATGGTTCCTGTGCCAGTCATTATAAAGATTAATCATTTTCTCCATATTATAGTATCTATATGAATGCAGTCAAGTGCATACATAATTTTATATGTATTAATTTGTTTTTCTAGTATAAAATAGGATCATAGGGTCATACTATACATACTGCTTTGCGACTTTCAGCTACTCCTCAATTTTGTCTTGTTTATCTTTCCAAATCATTATAAATAAATCAACCTCATTCTTCTTAATTACTGCATAAAATTAATACTTCAGTATGAGCTGAGGTAGATTTCTTTGTGCTCTACTTCGTTAATGGCAAGATACAACATAATTCAGGGCTATGATGAAAATTCATCAGCCAAGCTATTAGAGGCCTCCGGTCGCTTAGAACAGCAAAGCTATACAAACAATATAAATTATATTAGCAATGTAAATAATACTAATAGTGAAAATTGCTAATACTTAATCAGCCTGTGTCTATGTACTAGGAACCATGGCTAGTCATTTGAAAGCATAGTAGGAGTAATCCACGATGAAGCAGGTTATCCCCAGTCTATAGATGATCATTCTGAGGCACAGGAAAGTAAGTAAACTGTTCAAGGTAACACAGCCAATAAGTGACATTGTCAAAATGCACCGAGTCTGGCTCTAGAGTCTATGTTGTTAACCACTAAACCACGGATCGTTATGTCCCACAGGAAATACCTTGTGCAGGCTTGCTTGCCAGGGACCCAAACTGGCTGTCATTGGCCAAATTCACTACACATTCCCACTCTGAGTGAGCTCCAGCTGATCCTGGTATGGAACATTCTGTGCTGCTCTGAATTAGACAGCCAAGCCAAAAGAAAAGTGACATCCAAGAACAGGGTGGTGCAAGGTCTGTAGCGCAAGGCATGGCATGGAGGGTAAAGAGGGGAAGAAAACAAGAAGACGAAGAAGCTAAGTGGAAGAGAATGAAAGAATGCAGTGGAATACCGCCAGGCACCTGGCCCAGCTGAGAGGGCCTCTGGAGTGAGCATGCCAAACCTCGGCAGCTCCAAGCCCTGCGCCCAGAATAGCTGCAGGGAGGCACACTGCCAGTGAGTCACTTATTACAGCCAGAGCGGGGAGCACTTAATCAGAGGCATCCGGTTTATGTTCATGGGATATTAGGTGGAAATATACGGTCAACTGCAATGAATTGGCATGCCCCGAAGTGGGCCAACCATTGCCGGAAGCCAGGTCTCTTGCAAGTTGAAACCTCATTTTTCTCTCCTCTGAGAGCCTGCCACACATCTAATTGATTCTGCACATTTTATCCCTATATAATAGACTCTCTAACAAAGAGGAAATATTTCTTTCTTGTGATGACTGAACAGAAATTCAAAGTAGAAGCTAGCAGGACCACATCCATGGAATACTCAAGCCAGGTACCCGTCAGACAAGGCCAGTCCCTGACATCTGGCAGTTGCAGCGCTGCTAATGTCATCCGTTGCCCTCAGGCCCAAGGGGGCTAGCAGACAAAACAGAGGCCAGTATGGAGGGGCTCAAGATGACCCTGAGAGTTGATGAGCTTCTTTTTCTGCTGGAACAGCCCACAAATGATGTAGCGCCATTGCTGCTAGTTGCTTCAAGATCTCAAGATGGATTGTAATCTATCAGGGATCTCAGTGTACCTCAGGTCTTTACTGTTGTTTTGAGTATTGTTTGCATCCTGAGATTTTGAGGCTGACGCTCTCAGTATCCCAGGTTCCCCTCACCAGGTTAGAGCACCTGTCTTCCCGTTTCTGTGACTGTCACTTTCCTCTCCAGAAGATTACCACCTTGCCAGCTGATGCCTCAGAAATTGTACTGTTCCCCCAAACAGAAGTGGGGTTATAACAGCTCAATCTCCTTGCCTTTGGGTAGGGCAACCCTTCTGTTGCATTTACACAACAAAATTCCTTGTAGGGTCAGATGGAAGCCAAGATTCTCCTAAAATCGCAATTGGCCTAGCTTCCTCTCCCTCCCTGCCTAGACTGTTTCCTTCCCTCCCCTCCAGATTTTTCCTGAAAGCATCCCCTCAGTAAATCACCTGTGTAAAAATCCCTGCCTCAGGCTCTCCTTCTAGGAACACAGCCTGAAACAGCCTGTAAAATATTTTGTCAACAAAAACCAGAAGTTATGCACATGGCACCATAAGCTACACAGTGCCATGTTTCTCAAACCCTCAGTGATTCACATACCACCTGGACTATTTTACCATATTTGCATATTACTTATGCAATTATTTGTCTAATGGTTTGTTTTATTTATTTAGTTAGTTAGTTATTTTAAAATATTTTATTTATTTATTCACGAGAGACACACAGAGAGAGGCAGAGACATAGGCAGAGGGAGAAGCAGGTTCCCTGTGGGGAAACCAATGCGGGACTCAATCCCAGCACCCCAGGATCATGCCCTGAGCTGAAGGTAGACACTCAACCACTAAGCCACCCACATGCCCCTTAATTGTTGTTTTTAAATAGTTTTCAGAGCTACAACTTAAAAAAAAAACTAACCTCACCCTTAAAAATACCTCTGAAACTGTAACTTTGAAGTGCTAATTAAAATTTTAATATATAGAAAAATGCATATATTTATCTAAATATCATTTCATCAACCATTATGCATCATTTGTAGTTGGACCACATCTTTAAAAACATGATAAAATGAAAAGTATGTTTCTGTTTGATTTATAATTGTTACTTGTTTATAGTACTACTCCAGAGCTGTGCTTATATAGGACGTGGAATAATTTATTATTGATTTTTAAAAATTCAATACTTTTTAATTTCCTCTTAACCCCTGATTTTGCCAGTCATCCTAAGAGAGGTGTTCACAATGTGGAATAAAAGAAGGGTCTGTTTTTAAGAAGCAGAAGTAATTAAAAAATCTTTTGGTATCTGCATTCTCTCTACAATGTCTGAATTTTTCTGACAACATGTTACTGTCACATAGAAACATCTCACTTAATGATTAAATTAAAGCTGACTTACAAGGAAAGGAGAGCGGCCAGGAACTTGGAACACTTATTGCCAGGAAGATTATCTGACATCATGAAGCTCAGATGCTTTTGTCAGAGGAGGAAGTGGCATTGGTGGCCACCTGCTCAAGTTACTGGTAGCACAGTGCAGACTCTTAATATCATTCACCTTTTCCTCTGAGCTGTAGAAATGCACTGAGAGCCATGGTTCCTCAAAACAGAAGCTGATGTCAAGGATACAATCTTCAGAGACATGCAGTATGGACCACTTTATCACAGGTGTGGGTAACCAAAGGCGTACAGAGAACAGGGCCAGAGATGATGGCTCTTTCTCCTGACTTCTCCCATCTTAACTGCATTGGCTTTGGGTTTGTGAATGGCTCCTCTTAGAAACACGGAGTATTTCCATATGGAAGGTGATAAACCAGTTGCTAACAAAATACATTGGGGTCAGGATTTTGGATCTCATCTCCAGCATAATGGTCTTTCTCCACTATTTATTCTTCACACTTTGCTTCTGGAACAATCTAGTACTGAGGAGATAGAAGCCTAAAGTCTACAACATCTTGAAAACAAGCTTTGTACACTTGTAAGGATTACCAAAGTCATACATCTTGAACCTGGTGGGACAAGTTTAAATTTAGAGACTGGGATGCCTGGGTGGCTCAGCGCTTGAGCGCCTGCCCTCAGCCCAGGGCGTGCGTGATCCTGAAATCCGGGGATCGAGTCCTGCACTGGGCTCCCTGCATGGAGCCTGCCTCTCTCTCTGCCTGTGTCTCTGCCTCTCTCTCTTTCTATGTCTCTCATGAATAAATAAATAAAATATTTTTAAAAACTTGGTCTAAACATGATACCAACAATTCACAGGCAAACAACAAAAATTGGCAGTTATTTCTATTCCTAGTTTGAGCTCTTTATCAAGTACACCAAGGACTAAAAACAATGAAGATGTAATCAGATATGATGAGAGGGAAGCCAAAATAATTCAGAATCATTCAGGCTATTTAAGTCTCACATTAGGTATGTTTTCTGCCTTGAAATGTTAGCTAATGAGAATGTGGAACAATCACAATTAGTAATATCTCTACAATCTAAGTATCCAGAAAATGCAGATAAACCTTTAGATTTTTTTTCCCACTGATGTTTCAAGCAACATGAAAGCCAATTTACTGATCTCTTCAGTGAGAACAAGTGACAATTAGTAATATGCTACCCAGAAGATATGTTGCCCAAAATAAACAGATCTCATCTGTTCCGTCAAGGGAAAGGTGAGATTTTTAACAGTGAAAACTTACCCGTGATGTAGGCCAGGTCTGAGGACCTGATGGGGTTCCTATAGGACCAGCCAAGAGTCCTTGGCTTCATGCAGGATGGAAATAAAATGTGAGCCAATGGGAGGTAAAAGCAGCATTTATTGAGGATATATATGTAGAGAGGTACAGATTGGGTGTCCTAGAGATTTGGAAAGGAAAAGAGAGAATCTCATCTTTGTTCAGGGTCTGGGGGTTTTTACTGAGAATGGTGGTCTGGTAGATACATCCCCTTAGGCATCCAGAAACCAGGCCTTGACACTGAGATGTCTAGTGCTGGTGGCCTAGAATATGCATATGATAGCTCCCTGTGGTCATTCTCATCTTGTTGTTTCTTAGATGTTATCTATTCTGGAGAAATCATTGCTTACATGGAGGACATATGCTAGTTGCATTATAAGGCATGTGTGGAGTGGGGTGGGGTTGCAGGTCCTAGTAAGAATAAGAAGCAGAAAAAGAAGGAAAAAGCAGATGTTTATACAGTCTTTTAGTTTCTCTACCTTATCTGCTCTTAAAAAGAACTCCTTGTCATGCAGAACACATTTTGAGAACTGCTACTTGCTAATGTTTGCATCACTATTTGATTTTGTTGCTGAAAATGATGTCGGTGTGTCATCCACGAAAACTCTCGTATCTGTGCATGTAAGAATATGATCATAGATTTATTTAAGCACTCCAAAATATTTCCAAATAGTTTTAATGGATTTTGAATCTTTTCTTAAAATATAAAAATGTAACATATTTCCACTTATTTTCAAGAACAATGATTGGCATCTTGGAAGACAGAAATATAATAGCTACATTTTAACAAAAAAAAACCTTTTGTGTAATTGATGGATAAAATAGAAAAAGCAATATCATGACATAATAAACACAGACAACCTTGCTACTTCATTCATTTGGATCTATATGTATATTCGAAGGTGTCTTTTTCAGAGATGACAGCACCATTCAAATCAAATTTTCAAAATAAAGTGAATTTAGGAATTTCCATTCTTGCCAAAGATTGAGTAATAGTAACCAAATTTGCTCTCTAACCTAATTTTTAAAAATAGATATAAAACAATGGTTTTTTAGAACGCAGGAATTTAGACATAAATGAACAGCTATTCAGGGGCACCTGGGTGGTTCAGTAGGTTAAGTGTCTGCCTTAGGGCTCAGGTCAGGATCTGGGCTTCCTAGGATGGAGCCTAAGTTGGGTTCCCTGCTCAGTGAGGAGTCTGCTTCATCCTCTGCCCCTCCTCCCACTCGTGCTCTCCCTCTTTCTTTCTCTCTCAAATAAATAAATAAAATCTTAAAAAAAAGAACAGTGAGGGATGCCTGGGTGACTCAGCAGTTGAGCGTCAGCCTTCAGCTCAAGGCATGATCCTAGGGCCCCTGGATCGAGTCCCATATCAGGCTCCTTGCATGGAGCCTGCTTCTCTCTCTGCCTATGTCTTTGCCTCTCTCTCTCTGTGTCTCTCATGAATAAATAAATAAAATCTTAAAAAGAAAGAACAGTGATTCATGACAAATGGGAAACAAACAGATAAGCTTATGATTGTCTCAGCTTGTGGCCTTAAGAGAGTTTCCTGGCAGCAGCTCAAGGAGGGTAAACCTCCATGTGGAGCCCAGTGAACTCACCAAGTTGAGGAAGCAAGCTAAGAGGCTGAGATAACCCAAAGGGCTAGTTTCCCTGACAGAGAACCAGAGAAGAGAGAGCTGCAAAGGGAGAGAATCCCAGAGATCTGGAAAGATACATCCTCAAGTGATCTGAACACTTATTAGAGCATGCATGTGAGGTCACTGCCCTCTTCCGGAAAGAACCACCTGAAGGTATTAAAAGGAACAACAGTCAATGCTCATAGAGTTGGAAAGAGTGCACAATGCTCCTAAAATTCTTGTAAATTCTTAAGTGATAAGAGTACCAGGAGCATCTTTGTTCTTATATAACTTCTAGGAGGCAGTAAGTCTGACCATTTAACTTGCTTGTTTGGCTAGTGCAGAAGACATGTTCTGAGAGAATAACGATGAATTATAACAGCCTTATTTAGGAAGTGATGCCAATCACAGCTGTGCTTAGAATGTGGTATCTTTATTAGAGAAAATCAGCATAATCTTTGGATCTTGGCATGCAGCTATTCTGGATATGGAAATGCCTTTCCTGTCCTCAAGGCTTCTATCCAAATAACCATTTGTTGGTTTAAAGAAACTGTTATTCACTGCTCCAATATCCTATCCAACATCACATCCAACTGGGATACCTTTATTGCCTAGGAAAGGCACCAATGGACTCCCATATTTCACTGGTGTTTCATCACCTAGAAGAATGATGCAGCAGCTAAGGACTCATTATGGCATCAGTTGGCATGTAGCTCCTTAGATGTTGGGATGCTGTCCTATTGGAATATAGTATGCGTCTTCAACCAACCATTGAACAACATATGGAACTCTTCCCACAATATTCATCAGGGATGTGACTTATGCATGGACTCAACAACCCAGCTGTCCCTTCTCCAAGACTGATTTGGCTCCTGTCCCACTGCTGAGTGCCCAACCTGCCAACCACATGAGATCAGTGCTCAGTCCCTCAAATGGCACCATAATCCACATGTATGTATGCATGTATATATATATATATATATATATATATATATATATATATATATATATTCTCTTTATGTCATTATCAACATATTCTCTATTCTCCGCAGGATGAGTTTTTTGTTATACTAAGGTGAGGCAGAAAGAAATGCCTTTTACTTCCTCTGGTGGAAAGGGTTACTTCTTTGTTGGAGATCAAGCTGAAAATGGATCCACTTCAGCTGTGTGGTTTTGTGTCTTGTCCTGTGTATTCTCATTATCTAGCTTTCTAGCTGCTGTAGTTCAGGAATTCTTTTACTTCACCTTCATTATATGGTAGCCATAAAAGTAACTTGGAAAGAGTAGCAGGCGGAAATATTTTAAGAAAAAAATAATGGATAAAGATCTAAAATTAAGACCACTCTTCGCATTAATTAAAGTTGTAGTGATTTCATTACTCAACTTAATTAAGAAATGCCCTTGCTAAGGCTCAGTACCACTTAGCCTTCTCTTGCAATAAATAACCATTTGCCATGTATTCACAGAACAGGTTATAGTAAGTATATGCCACATACAAGCACACATAGTAGGACATGCTTGACTACAGTAGTGGAAGTGATATACTCTGTGGAGTTCTGATGAATGCCACCTGGATTTTTAAATGATGGTTGAGAAGAGTCCTGGGGGAAAAAAAATCCTACCAACATTTTTTGTAGAAACTGAACTGGGGAGGGTCCATAGCCCAAGAGTATATTAGGGAGCTACAGGAAGGCTTTGTTGTAGGTTGCCAGCCTGCTCCCATCCATGGTGAAGGAAGGAAAGGCAGTTGGCTGACTACATCCACAGAGTCTCTGGCAGAGTCTACAAAGCCAACAAAACTTGAGATCCAAGGCCTCTTCTAAAACTCTGGGATGGGTCCTATCAACATGTCATAGTCACATGTTCTTATAAGTTTCATAAAATATTTTGAAATGTATTTAGTTATAACACCTGTCTCTTCACACCCTGACTTCCCTCTGACTTGCCCTCTGTCATACGTATCTGCTACCTCTTGGATGGCTTGGAGCCTCAGGCATTTTTGAGCTCTAGCTAAAGGAAAAGTTAAGCTGGAGAGAATTTAGCTTGAAACATATTTACAGAGGCGCCTGGGTGGCTCAGTGGGTTGAGCATCTGCCTTTGGCTCGGGTCATGGTCCCAGGGTCCTGGGATCGAGCGCCACAGAGGGCTCCCTGTTCAGCAGGAAGCCTGCTTCTCCTCTTCCCTCCCCCTGCTCATTTTCCCTCTTTCTCTCATTCTCTCTCAAATAAATAAATGAATATCTTAAAAAAAAAAAAAGAAACATTTACATAGGTCAGACCCACTGCTATCAAATATAAAGCTGTTGTCAGTATAGGAATGGCCTCTAAGAATACCCCTAATGTCTACTGTTCTGAGAGTCAGCATCACGACACAAAGATGCAGCACCAGAAAGAAATATTACATAGTGCTCAGCACTAAATATATGAGTACATGTGCAATCTGAAGAATTCTTTCAATCATCAGACAGTAAAATTGCAAGGGGAGGATTTTATCTTCAGTATCTTGTTAATATAGATGTTCTCTCCTGTCAGAAGTATTCTTAAAATGGAGCATGTACAATTTGTAAGTATCATATTTTTTTTCCTTTTTTGATGGGAATTAAGCAAAATGGAATCAGGATTTCTGTGTTTTTAGGATCCAAACAAAACCACACACACATGGAGTGAATATTTGTGGGAAGCAAAAGTTTAATGTTTGCCAAGTATTAATAATAAATATAAATTTTGGGACTCCTGGGTAGCTCAGTGGTTGAGCATCTCCCTTTGGCTCAGGGTGTGATCCTGGGGTCCCAGGATCAATCTTGCTTCGGGCTCCCTGCATGGAGCCTGCTTCTCCTTCTGCCTATGTCTCTGTCTCTGTGTGTCTCTCCTGAACAAATTATATATACATATGTATAATTTATAATATATATTATATATATTATACATATACATATATGTATATACATATACATACATATATGCATGCATATTACACATACGTATATGTATGTATGTGTATATATATTGTATAATATATAATATATAATTTATATATATATAAATTTTGATCAACCACGTTCGAAGAGAAACTGAATTATATTCCCATTCTTAAGTCAAAAACAATATTGCAACAGTATTTTCAAAGAGGCAACCAGAATTAGCACCAAAATCTCAGGAAAAAAAATTATAATAAAGATAAGGCAGATGAAAGTGTAAGCTATTTTTCTGAATTTTGATGATTGTGACAGTTATTAGCTTGAAATTTTGTCATTTGTTGATCTCTTCTCATCCTAAGTATTTAAACACTTAATTTTGTATTTTCAGTTTTTTATTATTTTTCCTTAAAAAGACTCCTTAAATTGTTTCAACTTTGAAGCCTTGGATCTACCCTGTGCACGGACATTGCTTCCCTTCAGATATCAGGATCAATTCTTCCACACTCAGCACATGCTGCCTGCCTGTCATCATATAAAAGGCCCAGTATGGCCATTCTACTTAGTTCTATTGTTAAGGTCACTTGGGAGTTGGATTGTAGTTACTTCTAGAGGACCAGAAACAGAATTGTTCAGCGACAAGCTTCTAAGACCCACAATATAACCAAGTGCTAGAATATGATGCATCACTCACAAGTAAAACTGGGTCCCTTTCAATATAATGCCTAAAGCAATGCATGAGGAGTTTTTGAATTTTATTTATTTTTAAAGATAACCTTGTCTCCATCTCATTTATTTCCTTGTCTGCTTTCAGTCTTCAGCACCGATTTCTCAGAATCTTTTATTAATTATTTAGAACATTTCACATAAAATATGGAAATGCCAAAGTCCTTCGAATTCGCTTTGAATTCTCTCTGATATGATTTGAGACTAGATATAAATGAATAACTTTTTCCCTTTGTGATGGAATAAATTATCATGTTCTGAGATTTAGAATATCAGAAAGGATAAGTGACAAAAAAATGCCCTGGAGTAAAAATTTGTGCTTACTTGAATCAGAAATATAAAAGATGTTTTATGCCTGTATATTTTGGAATAAAATCATGTAAAGATTAAGATGTGTGTGTGTGAAGAGAAATGACCAAGATGTATTTCTTTTTTTTCCTATCATCTTCATCTCTGCTAACCAAGGTAGAATAATGGAGAGAATTCTTCCTGGCTCCATTATTTCTATACAGATATCACTAACTTCTCTCAAACATATTTTAATTGCTGTTGGCTCCTAATGAAATTCATAATCCTGAGGGAAAGTTAAACTCATTGAAGGATCTTCTTGACTCACTGCAGAATATAAAGCAGCACAAATGTGTGATATTGACATAATTAATAATATTGCATGGAAGGACATTTATTCCAAAGGACCAGTGAAGGATTAGATGTATTAGATACTATACAGTATAACACATTTTCTGACCTCTCACCACTCCAATGTAATATGCCACAGTAATATTGACTTTTTTTCAGTATATGGACTGAGAACACAGCTTATTTGCAACTTAAAAATACAATCATTGCTATAAGCGTATTTTATCATAGCTGCTGAAGTGGAATTGGCCAGTGAATATCATGGCATTGTTTGTAGTAATCCAGATCTGGTTTGAGAGACTTTTTTCTACAGACATTTATTCTGATAAAATATTATACTCCTGCTATACCCATTTTAGATACATTCATTATGTTCCACTCATATCTCAAATATTTCCATGTCTTTTTTTAAAAAAAAGATTTTATTTATTTATTCATGAGAGACAGAGAGAAGCAGAGACATAGGCAGAGGGAGGAGAAGCAGGCTCCATGCAGGAGCCCGATGCAGGACTCGATCCCAGGACTCCGTGATCACGTCTTGAGCTGAAGGCAAATGCTCACCCACTGAGCCCCCCACGTGTCCCTTTCCACTTCTTTAGTAAGTAGTTCATTCATCAATTTTTAAGTTAATCTGTATTGTTTCAATCTTTCTTTCTAATATGCAGGCTTTTCTACATACTACTATTTTGGGTAAATTTTTTATATACTATGAAGCCAATGGCTCATCAAACATACACTCAAAGTAAATGTTTTAAGAATTATTAAACTATGTAGAATAAAATATAAAAACTTCATTTTTGTATCTATTCTGTACATTGAACTGCCTCCTTCAGAAATCAATAGTCCTGGCAGTTTTTCCTATCCACTTATATGTATGCATATTTTTGTAGATGAGTGAGATGACATCATATGTATTGTCCTCCAAATTGCTTCTTTTCCTTAACAGTATCTTGGATGTCTTTACATTCAGGATATTTAAGAGCACGTCATCTTTTTAAACAGATTATCATAGTATGTCATATGTGAGCTATTCCCCTAAGTATTTGATCATTTCCCTAAGACGGAAGCTGAGTTGTTTTCCATAATTTACTATCACAAGCAACACTCCTGAGACCTTTCCTTTCTATCCTTCTTGTGTACATGTAGAGAATCTTTAGGATAGATTCATAGATATGGATTAACTGAGGCAGAGTATGGACACTTAACATTTTGGTTTATTCTTCCAAATCTATACTACAACCAATAGTTTATGACTTTTTTACACCATTAGAGACACTGTATAATATTTTAAATTAGTAAGATATATAATGTATATCCAATACATACATTATAGTTAGCATTTTCCTTAGGTTAAATATCTTACCATTTTTCACTTCTTTTATGAATTGCCTACTTATATCCATCTTCACTTTTCTTATTTGATTGCCTCTTCTCTTATTTTATTTGAAAAACTCTATATATTTTCATAATTAATGTATTGTTGTATGACCTACCTCAATGTCAATCACTTGCTATCCCAATCACTTGTTCTTTTGCCAGGGAACAACTATTCTGAATTTGTGTCTACTATTCCCTTGATTATGCTCATAATTTTATCAAATATACTCATATCTTTAAATAATACTAAAGTTTGTTTAGTTTTAGCTTCATATGAAATCACACTAGTGTACTTTTTAGCCACATGCATTTTCTATTCAAAATTTTATTGCTGAGATTCAGTAATGTTGCTATCATTCATTCATTTTCACCGCAGTACAACAAAATTAACATTTGGCATGAACATGCCTATCAATTTATTTATCTAAGATCTTGTTGGTAGACATTTGGTTTGTTAACAGGTTTTTAACTTTTACCAACAGGGTTGTGTTGAACATTTTTGTCCAATAACACTAATATGGGTATTTTCCAAGGTTAGTGGTTCTCAAGCTTTCTGATCTTAGGTTTCCTTAATATTCTGAAAATAATTGGAGATCTCAAAGAACTTTGGTCCATGTAGGCTATATCCATCAGCAGTTATCAAATTAGAAATTTAAACAGAGGAAAACTTAAAATATTCATTTGTTAATTCATTTAAAGGTAGTAAATATATTACATGTTAATGTCAATAACATGTTTAAAGAAAAATAACTATTTTTCAAAACAAAAAAATTGCTGAGAAGTGTGGCATTATTTCATATTATTGTATATCTCTTTAATGTTTGGCTTAACAGTAATTGCCTGTATTATTGTTACTGATTCTGCATTTGATCTGACGAAATATGTTGTTTTGGTTGCAATAAGTGAAGAAAATCCAGTCTTATACAGATGTATGCTTAGAAAAGGGAGAGATCTGTAATACCTTTCTCAGATAATTGTAAAATCTTTCTTTGATACCATACCAAAACTTGACAAGCCAAAGGTTTTTTAAAAGTTAGTCCTGGGGGCCCTGGTGGCACAGACCACTTAATGTACTACTTCTGATTTCAGTTCAGGTCATGATCTCAGAGTTGTGAGATATAGCCCTCAGCTGGGCTCCACACTCAGCGAGGAATCCGCTAATGTTTCTCTCTGCTCCTCCCTGTGCTCTCTCTCTCTAAAATAAGTAAATAAATACTTTTTAAAAAGTTAGTTGTAATATGGAACATGAAACTATAACTGGACTTTCATACTCTACTACACTAAAATACGTAGGCCCATCATATATTTTTTCATTAATCCTGATCCACATATGATTTTGTAATATTTTCATTGATCATTTAGAACATATCGGCTCATTAAAACATGCAGATCTTCCAGACATTGAATATATCTTCATATAACATCAAAAAGTTAATGTTTAATATCATCACTAATCTTACCAGAAGCCCTTTCAGTACTGAAAAGCTTTCTAGCTTACAGTGACAAATGCAAATTTCCACCATTTTGGGTGGGGGTAAAATTGGAAAAGCTTATTCTAATACTCTTTTATTTATACTTTTAATTGCAGTAACATCCCTGCTTCCTTCCCCATTTTGGTTATTTATGTCTTCCAAATACCTGTTTTTATGAGAGCCTGATTCTTGGCTTTCTATTCTGTTCCACTAGTCTATTTGTCTATACCTTTTTCAATAACATCTTCTTAATTCTTATAGCCTCATGGACATTTAAAATATAGGATAAGAAACTTCCTTTTTCTTCTTCCTCTCCTTTCTCTTATTTTTCTTCTTTTTTTCTCCTTCTCTTCTTCTTCTCCTTCCTCCTCCTCCTTCATCTTACGTATTTTGTCTATTCTAAGTCCTATGATTCTCCATAAAAATGTAGAATAAACTTCTCAAGTTCTACAACAAAAACAACCAAAATGAAGACAAAAACAGAGATGACCCAAGAGAAATGAATATTTATGTCCACAAAAAGATTTATACAAGAATATTTAAGACTTTTTCATAAAGTCAAATGCTGAAAGTAACCTGAATGTTTATAAACAAGAGAATGAATAAACAAATCAAGATATATTCATTAAATAGAATTTAATACTAATAACTATAAAAATATGAACTATTGATACACAAACAAAACAGGTGAAATTCAAAAAATGATTTGGAACAAAAATAGTTGGATCAAAAAACCATATACTTTCTAATCCATTTATACTTTGGCAGAAATCAAAACAGTGATTGCTACTAGGAGAAAGGTGAGATTTTTTTTTTTTTTTTTTTTTTAGAAAGGTGAGATTTTTAACTGCAAGTGAGCATAGGAGAAATTAGTAGGGTGTTGGAGACATATAATGAACAGAATGGTAGCTCATGAGTGTCAAAAATTACATCGTATCCTTAAAATCTGGCATTTTATTGTTTGTAAATTATTTATTAGCCCAAACTCAATCTACTTCTGTGTCATTTAATAGATCCAAATATCATAGAGAAAATGACAAATTATTTTGAACTTAATGACACAATCACAATTTGTGAGGCACATCTAAATTAGAGGGAAAGTCATATTATAAAAAATATACTATACAGAAGGCAGATAACTGAATATTGCATACGTTTTCAAACAAGCTATTTCTTATAACAACCCTTTTAAAACAAAATTTGGGCCTCAAGAATGATGCCTCATTTTTTATTTTCAATATTTTTGCCTTTATTCATTTTACTCATAGTCCATTTTACAAATGTTGGCTCTTTTATTAGTCTTCTCCAAAAAAAAATCAACTCGCATCTTGTTAAGCCATGCTATTTTAATATGACTTTTATACATCATTTGAATAACTTTTTAGTTTGTATTTGCTTGTTTATCTGTTACAGTCTGCTTTAACTTTCGTTGGTATCATTTTATTTCATGTTTGCTAACCTTTAAAGGTGCACATGTTGCCTATTGATTTTTTAATGTTTGTGAACACCAAAATTCAGACCAGCAAATTTTAAGACATTTGTTATTTTCTACAGATCAGTTAATAGATGCAACTTTCATGAACAATTTGTGGAAAGTCTTGCTTTGAATTATTGATCTCTTGGCATTTCTGAATATGTCTTATTCATTGAGTGTAAGTAGTGGCATTTGGAAATTTTTTTCTGGATTGATTTGCATTCTCTGCAGAAGAAATTTTCTATGTTAGTTATTTTTAAATTCCATTGCCTAGACTCATAAGGTT
This sequence comes from Canis lupus familiaris, assembly GCF_011100685.1. Taxonomy (NCBI): domain Eukaryota; kingdom Metazoa; phylum Chordata; class Mammalia; order Carnivora; family Canidae; genus Canis; species Canis lupus. The sequence goes on from NC_049248.1 coordinate 14,833,327, forward strand.
TCTGACTATTCACAGTTTGGGGGCTTTTTTCAGGGCCTGGCATGTGTTGAAGATTTTCTTTGCACATCTGTAAGTAGACAAATGTTCTTCATGTTCATATGGATCTTTACTTTTAGTTTATGTTCCAGTACCATTTTGTGACTCGGAAACAGGAGGTGGTTTCATGCTTTATGAAGAACTTTGAATGGTTTTTAGATAATTTATTTTTAATAAGTGAAAAATGCAGATTGTTTAGTCACTGTTGGTATGGGTATTTTGTAAAAATGGTAATTCAGTATCAACTCAATTTTGTTACTATTTTAAGGTTCAAAGGGACATGTGAGTAATGCAAAGGAACCACCTTTCACTGAATTATGGTCAATATGGTAACTAATTTTGTGAGACCCTGGAAGTCTAGAAATGATCTGGAATATAATTCTAAAATCTAGAATTCATCAGAATAAATCTTCTGCAGTTTTTTTTTAAGTTGACTTTACCTTATAGTTATCATAAAAAAATGACTTAAGTAACATTGAGATTTTTTATTTAAGCAAGTGAAAAATGAAAGGATTTTTTACATCAAAGAGAGGCCTATTTATTTATTTATTTATTTGAGAGAGAGAAAGGGAGCAGGGGGAAAGACAGCAGGAAAGGGAGAGAGAGCCAACTCCCCGCTGAACACAGACCCCCACATGGGGCTCCATGCTGGGTGTGATCCCAGGACCTTGAGATCATGACCTGAGTCAAAATCAAGAGCCACCCAGGTGCCCCCAAGGGGAGGACCATTTATTCAGTTTAGGACCAGGAGCCTAACAGTAGTTCATATGGATCAGTGGAGACCTATGACGAGTGAGGTACTTCAAAAGTCAGTGAGATTCCCAAGACATTTTTTAGCTCTTCAAGGTCCTTGCCAAAGGACCCATGACTGCAATATTTAATTGGTTTCTCAAACCAAAAGTAATTTAAAGCACTTGACTTTATAAAATCTTTGGATGTACCAGTAGTGGGATTTTTCTACATCATTTTTTATAACAAAGTTTCTGAACATGAAATTTTGCTGATATTGCTGTCGTTGTAAAACAGAGGGGATGCATATATATTTGATTTTTGCATATCTATTTTCAACTCTCTAAAAATAACAATATTCACACTTGCTTTCTGCTAAAAATCCAAATGCAAGTTTTTCAAAACATAAGGGGTAGAAAAATGATTAAAAGTAACAATGTTTATAATCATAGGATATAGCCAAAAACCCTTCATACATTGTAGACACAGTGAATACCTATTGAATAAAGGAATAGATGAGTGAAACATTTTGCCTAATTAAGAATTAGGTAATCATAAAATATATACTAAGCCAAAGAAGGATAAAAATACTATTGGGAAAATGTTTAACAAAGCATATACACATTTATAAATTTTTATTTTGGTGCTTATTTCTATGTACATATTCAGGTTGCTCCATTTAGGTTATGATATTTACTTTATCCACTGCTTATACTATCACATAGCTATTGAAGAGAAGCTCTCCACAGACTTATGTACAGGAGGACAATTTGTGTTTATCTTGATGAAGGAGGACAAGGAGGATGTCCTCTTCATCTGTTTCTAGAGAGCCTACTGCTGCATTCTGCCAAGCCAGAAGATGAAAATCCGACATTTCAGTCCTTGGATTTCTTCTTTCTGTAATGTGCCATCCTCCTTGGTCATCTTAGATGTTTTCGAAGGTTTAAATACCATTTTATATACAGAAGAAGCTTAAATGTATTATCTCAATCCAGACCTAACCCCTCACTTGTAGAATGATTTGTTTAATTCCTATTCAAGATCTCTAATTAGATGTCTAATAAATACTCAAAATTAACAAGTCTAAAACTGAACTCCTAATCTTCCCTCAATACCCACACGACTGCAATCTTCTCTCTTCCAAAAATCTGGGTGTCATCCCAGATTCCCCTCTTTTTCTCCTTCTTTCTAATTCATATCTAATTCCTGAGCACATCTAGTTATCCTTGTGTACAAAAGCCTATGTACACTCAGGAATTCTTAGCATGTCTACTATATATTATTTCTTATCAGCATTATCTAATAAACTGCCTAACTGGTCTTCTAACCGTGCTTTCATGAGTGTATTTTCAGCACAGATACTAAGTGTACATGTAAGTTAGATAACCCCACTCCACTGCACAAGCCTCTGAACTGGTTTCATATCCCTCACATTAAAATCCAAAGTCCTTAGACTGATCTTTATAGTTCTACGCAACCTTCCCCCAACATCTCCACACTCCTCTGCCAGTCATGTTCCCCTACATGTTACACTTCAAGCACACTGGCCTCCTTGCTAGTCCTTGAGCGCATCAGAAATATCAATACTTCAGGGTGTTTCAGAGCATGAAGGCAGAGCTTGATACATATTAAGTGCACAATAAATATTTGTCAAATAATTTAATGAATTATAATTTAAGACCCATGTTCATTTGTTTTATCAAAAGGACAGATTTTTAAATTGTTCATATAGTACCAGAAAGTAAGAATATGTTCAAAGATCAGTGGGTTCCTATGAAAATGACCCAGAAATGATGTCGAAGGGGCCCATATAATTGAAATTACAACATTCGGAACTTCAAAAGAAGTAACTATCATAATTAATGGTAAGATATTGAGTGGAAAAAATCTAGAAGCTCTTCAGATGTTTAGCTTTAGATATAACACAAAAAGCGTGCCCATGGGAAAAAAAACTTATAAGTTAGACTTTATTAAAATAAAAACTGCTCTGTGAGACAGACTGTTAAGAGAATGAAAAGACAAGTCACAGACTGGGAGAGAATAATTGCAAAACACATATTTTACAAAGGACTTGTTACCAAAATATGCAAAGAATTCTTAAAACTCAACAATAAGAATGCAAATAACCCATTTTTAAAAGGGGCCAAAGATTTTTTTGTGTATATTTTTTTATTGGAGTTCAATTTGCCAACATACACTATAACACCCAGTGCTCATCCCGTCAAGTGCCTCCCTCAGTGCTCGTCACCCAGCCACCCCGTCCCACTGCCCACCTCCCCTTCCAGTACCCCTTGTTTGTTTCCCAGAGTTAGGGGCAAAATATTTTAAAAGATACTTCAATAAAGAAGATATACAGATGGTTAATAAGTATATAAAAGGATAATCAACAACATCTATTATTAGAGAATTGCAAGTTAAAACAATGATACCACTACACACCAAGTACAATGGTCAAAATCCCAAAACTGACAACACGAAATGCTGGCAAGGATGTGGAGCAAAAGGAACTCTCTCATTGCTGGTGGGAACTTCAAATGGTACAACCACTTTTAACATACAATCCAGAAATCTTGCTCATAGATATTGATCCAATTGGGCTAAAATCTCATGGCCACACAAAGAATGTTTACACATGAATGTATAGAGCAGCTTTATTTGTAATTGACAAAGTCTAGAAGGAATCAAGATGCCTTTCAATAGTTAATGGATAATAAACAGTGGTGCATCTGCAGAATGGAGTATTATTCAGGGATAAAAAGAAATGAGTTATCAAACCACAAAATGACATGGAGGAAACTTACTAAAGTAAATGCACATTACTAAATGAAAACTTAGTAAATAAGTGCACATTACTAAATGAAAGAAGCCCAACTGAAAGGGCACATACTGTGTGATTCCAACTACATTACATTCTGGAAAAGGCAAAACTATAGAAATAGTTAAAGGATCACTGGTTGTGGGTTTGGGTAAAATGGGAAGAATGAAGACGTGGAGCACAGGGGAATTTTTAGGGCAGTGAAACTATTCTATACAATACTATAATAGAGGATACAAAATACACATTTGTCAAAACCCATAGAACTTTATAGCACCAAGAGTGAACTTCAATGAAAGCCATAGATTTTAGTTAATATTGAGATATCAGTATTGGTTTATTAATTGTAACAAATGTACCATGTTAATACTAGATGTTAACAATAGAGAGAGGAGATGGGGAGAGGGGTAGGATATATGGGATCTCTCTGTATTGTCTGCTCAACTTTTCTGGTAATCTAAAACTATTCTTAAAAAATAATTCATTGCTTAAAAATAGTCATATGCTCTTATGATATGACTGAGGAAACCTCAAGAGGCTATCAGATGTTGACCAAGAACTCATGGTTGGTTAATGAGAAACCTATGTCCAGAAACTTGGTATTTTGGTTTTATAGCCAGGTACCCTGGCAACCATACCAATGTTATTGGGGCAGGTATTTTTTATTTATTTATTTATTTATTTATTTATTTATTTATTGCCTAGCCAATGGCCAATTCATTATCTCTGCCCTTCTTTCTTCACCTTTGTTAGGAGAATTTTAAGTTTGATTAGCTGGTAGGGAAAGATCCCTTGATCTCAGGGAAGATGGGTCCTCTGCTAGCAGGTAGCAAACCTGATTGGTTGCAGTCCAAACCCTTTGGCTAGATGCTCACTTTCCCAGGCTCTTTTGAAACAAGGAGCCCATGTGACAAGTTCTGGCCAATAAAACATAAGGCAGTCAACTTCAGGCTTCTGGAAAAGATTTTCTTCCTGATGAAATAACAAAGCCTCATGCTCATGTAAAATAGCAATAGCCCTTTCAGAGGTGCCTTTGTACACAGTGAGAAGATATGCTGGAGATTTGGCAGCCAATTTTTACCCGGGAGATGACAAGCATGAAGTAAAAAAACTACTACATTAGTGTTAAGGTTGGGAAGAGCCTGAGTTTCTGATGATCAGCATTGAAACTTTGCATCTCCAGACTTCTTGTCAAATAAATAATAAATGTCCTGATAGTCTACCTTTTAAAAAATCTAGAACACAGAAATGCTAAGAAAGAATAGAGAAGGCGGCAAGAAGAAATGCCTTGTAGAGGACAATACTAGCTAATACAAAAAAAAAAAAAGAGAGAGAGAGAAATGACAGAATTTTTAAGCTCATCATATTGTAAACTCTAGTACAAAAATTCAGGCAAGGATCATCAATGAACACTGAAAATAATTGAACAGAAATTTATGAGAAATGGGATACAGTTTTGAAGTACCAACCTGCAAGTTGCCTACTAATTATGAAAGAAAAAATGTACAATGGAGAGATTTGCCAAGTGATTGTTCTTAGCAACACTAATAGTGATACAACCTGACACTTTGAGTCCCCTAATGTGATCCAATGTGAAGTATACAGCATCCATGAAGTATTTTTGCCAAATATGTTTAGCATCAGTCTATCTAACTTTTAGATATAACTTATAATCTACAGCAAACAAAGGGTATATTGAAATAAATTGACTCCATGTGGAAACAAATAAATCTAGAATATGAAACAAACTATATGGCAATTGGCTTAGAACTGGGGGGGGGGGGACTTTAACCAAGCAAGTGGATTCCAGAAGTATGAAGTAGAAACTAGAGAATTTCTCTTGGTGCCAACATGTGGCCAGAGCATGTCTATGGTACAGCTTTTAGGTGAATAGCATGTTAAGAGTTTAGAGAAGGTTTGAGCTTGTCCTACCTTCAAATTTTTTTTTTTCTGTACTCACTTGCTTCCTTTCCTAGAGTTCAGCAACTACCATTTTAATTAGATTTTTACTAGAAGATATAATCCCTTGATCTTTTCTGTTTCCCAATCCACCTCACTAAAAAAATGTACTCAGACCAGTTTTCCTAAAGGATCCACCTCTGATCATGTCACTCCTGTTTCAAACACTTCAATAGCCCCATTAAGATTCCTTAACCTGGCTTTGGATGATCTCCTGGTCTAAATACACCTTTCCAATTTTTAGATCATGGCCCAGAGTGGAATTTATAACTATCCAACTATCCTAGAAGTATTTGGAAGCTGTGTGCTCTCTCTCTGCTTTTTTTTTTTTTCCAGATGCCCAAGGATCAAGAGTCCTTCCATCTTAGGTTCCTCTATTCTCTAGGTCTTTAGAGTACTCTAAGGATGAGAAAAAGAAAGTGAAGGTAGTACATGGAAGTTGTTATGGACCAGGCCTGAAGGTATATGCCTCTGCCACATTTCATGGACCATGACTTAGACTTAACACTTGACCATAAGGGAAACTAGGAAATGAAAGTCTGCCCTATCCTCCCAGGAAGAAAGGATAGACATGGGTACTGGTAAGCAAAGGACTTGCTGCCTGTCAATCTTATCACCTCAGTTCCCCAAACTGTACTCATATTTCAAGGAATACCCAGGCTCTTCAGCTTCGTGGATTGTTTCCTGTGTAAATTATCTCTCCCTTCCTTGAATGCATTTAACATTTGTCTCTATTTTTTGCTTCTATTTACTACATTTTATCCCGTTTGTAGTTCTTTTAGTATACCACCTTTCCTACAAGATTGTAAGCTCCCGCAAGTCGATAGCTGTATCTTAGCTGTGCCCAACATGGCAAGAGTTGAAAAATATATGCTTGCTGAGTGACTTAATGAATAATCCATATAAACCTCTCAGCTGAAAGGAGACAAAAGGAAGGATAATTAAGCAATTTTATAAGCTTGATTCTGTGTTTTTATCATGAGATAATCTGGAAAAGCCAATCACATATCAGAATTTGTCCTAAATTACTGCTATTGTTAATCATTTAGAAATGCTTTGAAAAATGTTGATGCTTACATATATAAACACAAAGTAATATTGTCTTTTTTAAAAAATATTTTTTTATAGGACAGAATGCTTTGACCATACTTAATTCTTGCCTGGGATATTTTTTACTTGCTTTTTTATAGTTAAAAAACTGTAAAATTTGTCCTTTTTAGGATACATTTTGATGGGTTTTGACAAATACATAAGTCATGTGACTGCCAACAAACTCAAATTTTAGAACATTTTCATTCCCCAAAGTTCCCTTGTGTTCTTTTTCAGTCAACCCTACCATCCTCTCTAGCTCTTAGAGACCTTGATCATTTTTCCTCCTAATGGTTGTGCCAGTTCTATAATGACAAATAAAGGACATCATGCAGTGTGTGGCTTTTTAAGTCTTTTTTGCACTTAGCATAATACATTTGAGATTCATTCATGTTGCATCACTTATCAGTGGTTCATTCATTTTTATTCCTGAGTAATATTTTATTAGATATATAGACCATGATTTGTCTATCCATTCAAACGTTTAAGGATTGCCTGAATTTGAGTCAAATTGTTATCCTAATAAAAATTATTTGTTCTTTTATGTTCCTCTCTTTGATCACTCGCCAATCACCAATCATAGTTGCCACACAAGGTTTTCTAGGGAAATTTATGTGTGAATGTGTTGTTACCTTGCTGCCCGCTATTTGTCATTTCCTTAAAAAAAGGCGGGGGTGAGCCTGGAATAGTTTCCCATTTTGAACGATGAAACCAAAACATTAATAAAAATATTTCACATTTTAATTTTTGATAGTATAATTATCATTGGCAATTATACTACTTTATCCATTAAACCAATAGTTCCTGAGTACCTACTTTATTCCTGGAACTGACTTAAGTGCTCTGAAGAAAATGGTAAGTAAATACTTGACATAATTCCTGTGCTTATAAAGTTTACAGTCTAATGAAGGATATATTCATTAAATAAATGACCATAAAAATTAAAATAGAATACCAGTAATAAAAATACTAGATGGGCTATGACACTTTAAACTGTGGGATAGGGCTTAGGAAGTGAAGTTTAAATGGAGATCAGATTAAAAAGAGGAGAACGTTCCAGAAACAGAGAACAGACAAATGTCTCCATGTCTGGAGGGAATGTGGTATGTATGAATTTTAGAAGTTCAAAGACCAAAGGAAATGATGGTGTGACAAGAGACTTGAGATGCAGATAGGGACAGATGGCCTTGTGGGCCAGGCTGAGGAATTTATCACTATCCTAGAAGTATTTGAAAGTCATTGGTTGGATTTATGTAAGAGAGTCAGAGTGATCAGATTTAAGTTTTGAGAACTAAATATCTCCAACTGGCTACAGATGGAGATATTTTTCCGTTATGTATCAAGGTGAAGTAGATGGAGCCCCAGAGACCAAAGGTAGGTTCTTGCAATTAATGAAATATTGTAACAATTCAGGCAAGAAATAATGGCAATTTGAATTGGGATGAAGATGGTTGGATAGAGAAAAGTGAATTGACATAAGAAATATTTCAGAAGTAAAATGACAAGAAGCTGAATCAAACTGGATATGGTGCTTTTGGAGAAGAGAGAGAAGCATCAAGGGTAACTCAGTTTCTGACTTGTGTGGATGGTTTGATGTTCGTATCATCTACGAAGATAGAAAATTTTGAGGTAATTGTATGAGTTCAGTTTCAGACTTTTTAAGTTTGGGGTGTTATAAACATTCAAAAGGAGTTCGAAACATAAAGTTAGCTGTGTGGGTCTGCATGAGTCAAAAGAGTGTTCTATGGGATCCTGTGGCTCATCTGTATAGGTGAGGATTGAAGACATGGCTATAGATTAGATTAGCTAGTGCAAGTATATCTTCTGTAAGGTAGAAAGTGAAGCCAAAGCGTCTGTAGGGCAGAGGGTTAGATGATTGAGCTGAGTATAAAGGGCTAGAAATGACTGTTGTTTGTGTAAGATAGTGAGTTAACAGAATGGCCATAGGTTTGACATATATTGATCCCTGATTGGATTTCATGAAAAACATCCTATCTATCTATCTATCTATCTATCTATCTATCTATCTATCTATCTTCAATGCTTACCCTTATAATTTCTCGTTATTATCAGATTGCCAAACAAAACAGATAGAATCTGTACATTCAATCCCCTCTCCCAAATTTTTCCTTTTGCAATGTTCATTCAAGCGTACCTAGAAATGCACAGCTTCACAATTATACTTTTTTTGTGTGCCCCCTTATGAGGAGGATATTCTTCCTCTGGATATTGGAAGTTTCCCCACCACATTTATGCCTTCTTCAGAATTTTTCCTCTAGACCCTTCTGCCAAGACAGATAATGATACCAATCCATAAGTGGCTTCTCCTACCCTTCTTTGAACTGTATAAACTTTACCCTTTCTCTTACATTTAGATTTGAGAATATTATTACAGTTGTATTTTTTGTAGAAAAATTGATTTGGTGTGATTGATTTAAAGTATAATTGTCAAAGCAATATTATTATGCCTCTTGGTAAAATCCCTAGCAGTCAAGGCAGTGCATTTTCAAAATGTGTGATTAATGTTTTCATAGTTTCTACACAACACCTGAAGTCACTATGACCAAATCTTCCATAATTACATATTTGCAACCAAGTGACACATATGTAGACAGTATGTGTGATACATAGTTCATAGTCAATGTTGCATTACATCTTTTATTGGAAGGGAAGTAAAGAATGAAAGGAAGAAAATATCAGTAGACACCATTTCCACTTAACAAATAATGTAACTTGCTTTATCTGTAAAATATATTCAGGTTTTAGCCATGCTTTTTTGCCAAGCTAAAATGAATCCTCCCATGAAGGATCTTAATGCTTTAAATTATTACTAGTAAGGAAACCCACTTATAAAGTAAGTTTAGGTGAACAGATTATAACATCTGGGATGCTCAGAAAACAAATATTATAAAAGTTTATTAGCCAGTGCATCACATGTAAACAAAATATAGGATAAAAATGCCTAACTTATGGTTGCTTAATATATTCTACTTTTTTAAAATTTGAGGGCAATTAAAGGAAATGTTAACAACACACAATAATCCTAGAATATAATTGAAAGAAATGATGGTATCTAAAAATGACAATCTGCCTTCTTAATTTAAGATCCTTCATTCTATAGCTTGCAGTTTGTGTCAAATGATAAATATCTGCTCATGTTTCTATATAAGTTTTCTTATTTCTTTGAGTAGATGATCTTGTGTCATAAAGCCTAACCCCTGTAACACAGTATTTTTATTTGATTTTTCTTAAAACCATGTAAGAATCAAGTAAAAGAAAAATCCCCGAATAGGTCCTATTGAAGAAGGAAAAAAGGCAGTGAGAAAAAAATTCTCCATGTAGAAGCAAAAATGACCTTCTGTGGTGAGTTTCACTGTTTTTCAAGTGTGTCAAGAGTAATAAGTCTTGGCAGTTGGAACATGCTATTCACCTGAGGGCTGTCAATCATTCTCACTTTGAAAGACAGAATTTATGAATTGTCAACATACCTTTTACGTGAGAAACCAGTGCTCATCAGGAGAAAAACTAAAATAAACGCTCAAATATGTTGAAAATCAGAATGTTGCCTGGTTACCTGATCTTAAGAACACCTTACACATCATCTCCAGTCTACATGTTATAACAATGGTTATATGTGTGGTAAGACAAACCACATGGCTATTACTGTGCCTTTCAAGCAGAATATAGTCTGGAGATCAATGGCTTGAGTTTTTTTTTTCTCCTGGATTCTATATAAAGTAAACTATTTGTCATCGAACAACTCCCATAAATACAACTCTAATACCAAAACTGCTGACAGCCTTGTAGGAGATTTCAGGAGTGGAGGCCAGGACTGAACACACTGAACTGCATTAGAGTTGGTCCCTGGAGAGCAGAATTGAACTTCATTGGCAAGAGTACTGTAAGAGTTCCATTTGACTCCTCATTAAACCTCTCATAGGGATTACAGCTCTTTCTCTGTGGCCACTACTGCTTCTCTTTCTATAGAAGAGATAGATGTGAACACACAGGCATTGGCACGTTTTCACATTGTTAGGAAAAGATTGACTTTCTTAACAAAAACGAAGCCTCTTACAGAAATTTAAAAAGATCTTCCAGTCTCTTGTTCATTAACGACTTCATTATTACTTCCAAAGGCAGTAGAGAGCTTTATTTCAATTTGTGCGGATTCATCTTTTAACACCTGCCTTAGAGTACAGAAGAGAGTCTGTCTTGTCCATTTATCTTTTCTCCAGGAAAAGTAACACCAGGGGTAAAATAGTTGGTGATAACGATCTCTGTCTTCTTTACCTAACAGTATGCTTGTGATAATGAAATCAGAGCATTTTGAAACAATTGGTGAAACACACATGGCTATTTGCACTATATGTTGCCCATGACTATTCTTGCTGATTTGGAGTCTTGAAAGTAGCATAGTAAGATTTACCATACATTGCACTGGAAAATTAGTCAAAAGTTAAAAGAAACAAGGGCATGCTCTGTGGATTGAAAACCCCACACTGCTGATCATCTAGCACTTACATTCTTTTTGGGAACCTCTCCTAGGAAGATTCCCAAGACTGTTACTGTTTTAAGTGCAATAAAAACAAATGAAACTTGTTTTTCAGCAACAGCTAAGTAAAATACTTTTCTCTGGAGAGAAAATCTTCTGTGGTTGTGAAATAATACTGTCGGTCTTCAGGACATTTAATCACTATGTTACTTAATGGAATATTAATAATGCTAATTACAAATACTTTAATGGGGAATGTTTTACCACTTACTTTTCACTGTTATTGTTCTCCAGAAGTCTATGCATGTATGATGGCATTAAGGGAGAAGCACATTGTGGTACACGTGATCATTTAAAAACAGAAAGACAATATAGCAAGTATGATTATATAAAACTTTACATCACTATGAAAGTTCTTTTGACATTTACCAGTAGAATTTCCTTCTACTGCCCTACATACATCAGCTAAGCCTGTATCTATTTCTCTACACACAAACTCACAGGCATGTACACATAAACATAAATATCTTTATATCTACAAAAAACTACACCATGGACACTTTAAAATCAAACTCAGTTCAGAAGAGGAGTTGTTAGCAACTTGTGATTATGTTTTTGCCACTGATTTAAACATATCTTTAGTTCTAGATGTTCAGTTACTTTAATGCCACTTTCAAGAGTGTGTGGGAATAAAACGTTGCTTTCAGGAGCTTCAAACTAAACGGTAAATATATCAAAACAAAGCCCCTGTAAGTATAGTTCCAAGGATAAAATTTTCAGAGAGCTTATGAGTCTGGCCCAGAGGGAGGGAGAAGCAGCTAATATTTTCCCAAGAGAAAGAAAGGTCCAGGCCAACAAAGAGAGGGTATAAAAGCACCAAAGTGAATACATAAGGGGGAAGAGCAAAACAGCAAAAGATGCTTCTAAAGGAAGACACCAGAGAGTGTTTTCACATAAATTCAGACCATTATTCTATATTTCTGTTTATGAGCATTTAGTACACATACACATATAAATATATTCAATCTAAACCTTTCTCAGACACACATATGCATACCAACCAAGTGATTTGTGTTTGGTCATTAGTTATCTAGCAAAAGGTCAAGTAAACATAGCCCTGGATCCTTTCTCATGCCACTATTCCCTATCTGTGGATCTGAGGCAAACTCCTACATTCATAACCAAGGTCACCTTGCCTGTCTCTTGGTGCCCAAGCATGTCTCAAAGACAAATAGGAAGTTCCATTATGAGCAAGGCAGAGCAAGGGTCATTTACATGATAATAAGGAGTGATTTATATTTGAATAGAGTATTCTATAGTTCATTTTGACAGACATCTTTCAAAAACTACACATAAAAACCAAAGGCACATAAATAGTTTGAAAATACACAGCGTGGAAGTAGTTGCCTGAGCTTCTTAAAAGTCACAGATTAGTTACTCATGAATAATTCACATCCCTTAAAAAGTTTACGAGTGAAGGGGGTCAAAGTTACAAATTTTCAGTTACAAACTAAATAAGTCATGGGAATGTAATGTACAGGATGGTGACTGTGGTTAACACTGCACATCTGAAAGGGTCTAAAAGAGTAGATCTTAGTTCTCATCACAAGAAAAAACCTTGTAACTATGTGTAATGACGGATGTCAACTAGATTTGTTTTGGTGATCATTTTCACAATACATACAAATACTGAATCACGTTATACACCTGAAATTAATATAACTAATATACTGCTATATGACAATTGTATCTCAATAAAAAAAATAATTCAGGAAGGTCCTATTTATTCCCCTCACTTTCTCCAAAGGTAATGTATATATAACTATATTATATAGCTATAGTATGTATCAAAACCAAGAAACTAATATTGGTACAGTTCACAGATCTCATTCAAATTTCACCAGTTTTACAGACACTTGTATGTGTGTGCGCTGGCCCACAAGAACGCTTTTGTGATTCCATGCAGTTTTATCATCCAGGCAGATTTGAGTAACCACCACCACAACCAAGGTATGGAACTGTTTCATCACCACAAAGATTCCTAACATTAGCACTTTTTAATTACACGCTTCGCCCCCTCCCGCACTTCCTACCCATTGCTGGTGAGAATAAAACGGTACAACCACCCTGGAAAGGCTCAACAGTTTCTTTAATAATTACACATTTTAAAAAGTGTATGTTTATAAATGTGTGTAATGTACTGTGATCCCCCTCCTCCCTGACTTCTCCATTCCACTGCAGGCATCCGGACAGACTTTGGTATCCAAAGACAGCCCTTGAAATGCATACGAACTGATTTCAAATGGAAAGTGTATATCGTGGTACTATTTCCTCCTGGGTAGGAGTAGGCTGGAGAGACTGGAATCCTCCCCACCAAACACATGTGCCTGCACCACGCGCTCCATCACTACAATCACAACCACCACTTCCCTCCAAGTGTTTCTGGACTTTTACAACCGCAAGTGAGAGCAGATGTAGGAAGATTGAGAGGAGACTGGGATTCAGTCCCCAAGTTGCTCAAGGGAAACCCCCCCGCACAACTCCTGAGTCCCAGAGACTGTGGCAAGGGCTGGGGCGGAGCCTGGAGAGGGGGCTATCCAGGGGAAGAGGCGGCAGCAAACCCTGGTGGGAGGGCTGGAGGCTGCTGTCACTAGAGGAGTCCGCAGCGCAGAGCGCGGGTCCGGTGCTGCGGGAGCACCGCGGCGGGCCCGGCGCACGGCCCCGCGGACCCCGCATCTCGGCGGGCAGAGCCTCGCCCACCCCGATCCCCTCCCTCTCCAGCCCGAGCTGCGGAGGAACAGCAGCGCCTGGCACGTCTCTGGAGGACCTCGGGCGCAGAAGAGGAAAGAGAGCAGGCTCCAGGGGGACTGGAACGGCAGCATGCGCCCGCCGGGAGCAGCCTCGGCGCCCACGGTCTGAGGCTGCAGCCTCAGTTCGCCATTGTGAGCTGCGCCGGGGGAGCTCGCACGCGCCTCGGTCCCCCCGGGGCCGCGTCCGCACCGCGATGGGGCACCTGCCCACGAGAACGCGCGGCGGCCGCCGCCTCCTGCCTCTGCTCTGGCTCTTTGTGCTGCTCAAGGTAGGGGAGCCCCCCGCCCTGCTCGCGCCCCAGCGGTCCCGCCCGCGTCCGCGCTCTGCCGGGGGAGGGCGCGCCCCGGGGCGCGAGGGCCCGGCCGCGGGGAGCGCCGGCTGTGCAGCCTGGGCGCGAGCTTTGTTGTCCTTGCATGTGCGTGCTCCGGGCGTTTTTGAGGGATGGGGTGGAAGAACGGGGAAGTTTGCTCCCTCCAGCTTTCCACCTTTGTGCTCTTTTACCACAGCTGGTATCCACATCAAAGGTGGGCTTGTTAGATAGTGTTTCCCTAGGCGGAATGAGGTCACTTTTCCTTCTGGTCACTACTGCACCCCAATGCTGCTTAACCTTACCTCTCTCTCCCCAGTGGTGTGTGTGCGGCTGCTTTGTCTTAATTTACTTTCTGCAGGAATTAGACACCTGGGGCTGAGCTCCCAGTTTGCAAAAAAAAAAAGACTGCCAGGGTGGGTCGTGAGCATGGGTTTCTTTGAATAAGGAGCGTGAGCTTGAACCTGGAGAGGACCCTTCTCCCCAAGTCTTCATCTTCAACCTGATAATTCCCTTTGCAAAGTCGTTAGACTTTCCCCCACCTTATCTACAAAGGCTGGTACCTCTAAATTTAAATGACAGAAAAATCTGTAAAATTAACTTTTTTTGAGTTCTCTTTGGATCATGGTGCTTTAGGCTGTTATTTTGAGAAAAGTGAAAGGGAAGGGAGCTGCTTTAAAAAAAAATCCTAGTTTGACAACGGTACGGCACATAAAATCTTTAAAATAAATTTCAGCTAGATGTTTGGTTGGAAAGTAGTGTGAAGTTGTGAGATCATTGTCTACCACTTGTGTCTTCAGTGTGTCTAGTTTTGTCATACTCCTTCCTCTCCTGGCAAAGTAGAGTGTCGACAGGTGCCTGGGAGCTATCCTTTCAGCACCACCGTGATAGCTACCTTAGAAATAGATGAATCACTAATGGATGCGAATGTTTCCTTACCAAAGAGTCGCTTTCTGCTTACATGCACCATTAATTATGAATGCTTGACAAGGAGATAGTGGAACGGGACCAATGGGTTGAGAACAAGATCAATTTTAAATATTCCATATTTTTATTTATCTTAATGGAAAACAGGAAAATGGTTGCAAGGAAAAAGAGCAACTGAATGCATAAATAAAATTCTATATTACACTTAATATGTTTTTACATTTTTTTCTTAAGTTGTAAATAATAATTTTATTTAAAATCTGGTAAATAATAAGCTTGGCCCTGTGTTTTCATTATAGGAGATTGCTCTTTTATTTTTTAAAAATTTTTGAAGATTTTATTTATTTATTCATGAGAGACACACACACAGAGAAAGAGAGAGAGAGAGAGAGAGAGGCAGAGACACAGGCAGAGGGAGAAGCAGGGAGCCTGATATGGGACTCGATCCCCGGTCTCCAGGATCACGCCCTGGGCTGAAGGCGGAGCTAAACCTCTGATCCACCCGGGCTGCCCGAGATTGCTCTTTTAGCACACACCACAATTATATTACTTATTGAAGCTTTCTATTAATTTTTTTATTTGTTAAATTCTGTCATAACTATTATGTCTATGCAATACTTGTCATGAATCCAAAGTGGGGAACTGCATCACCACACATTTTTCTAAGTAGCAGTTCAGATTTAACATGCATGATATCTGATCCAAACCCAACCTCTAGCACAAACGCAGGTTTTTATATGAATTCTTAATAATGAAAGACAAATTCAGAAATGGTCAAATTATGAATTTGACAGTGGAGATAGAGTGCTGCAATTAAAATGCAATAACTGTGGCAAAACTTTTAACCAAAACTGGATATAGATGTGAGAAATTGCAATCTGTATTGGCAAAATGGTATTTTCAAGACTGTAATAGAGATTCACCCTGTTCCACCACAATAGGTGTATTTTTGCACATTTGCAGATTGGTGTCAATTATGGTTAACTGCATCACATAGTAAATACATGACAAAGCTTGCCATTTAAATAAATATTGTAATGGACAACTAATTTTGTAGAGTAAGTCTTTACCCTTTATTTTATGTAAATGCAGTGTTTGTGTCACCAGGATATAAACTATATCACAGGAAAAAATTATATGTTTATACTTAATACCCATGCGCCAGTCTTCCAGGTATTTCACATATGCTATTTCATTAATTTTATTTTGTTACCATTGACAAAGGATGTTCAAAGTGTCAAATTAAGCACAAGGGATAATGCATTTACATTTAGAAATAGTATATTACATGATAAATTGGGTACATTGTATAATCTCTTTATAATTTGGAAATACGTTTGCATTCAATGTATTGAATAGGTATCAGTAAAGTAGACCTAAAAACAATTCCATTATTAAATAGCACATTGTTGATTGGTTCTCAGTGATAAGATCTCTGCGCTGAGTCAGAAACAAACCATTTATCCAACCTCCCCAAAATCTCTGTAGCTCTCATTATGTCAACAAAACTTTCACTGCTCCATATGAAATATCTCCCATATAAAAATGAAAATTCCTAAGGGCCATACAGTTAGATAAACCAACATGGGAGGCTTGATTTATAGTTTTATCTTTTCCACAAATCAGGAGCAAGCAGCTGGGTAAAAGTGATAGGAAAGTCTGAAAAACTGAATCTGTGTAATTGGCTATAATCAATTTCATTGAGATAGCCTAAATGTGCCTGGCCATGGAAGTCTTTATGTATCATTCCCTATGCATAGCTAAGTGACAGCAACATTGGATCAAGCATCTCAGATTGTCTAAATCATCCACTGTATGTTATGAGGCTAATATCTTCATAATTGATCCTGCATAAGCACAATGTTGATTATGAAATTTTAAAATTTCATATCAATATTGATGGCATATATAAAAAGAGAAAACAAAAGTAGAACTCTATTATCAAGTAGACTGGGAGCCTACTAATCTGAAAGTTTTCTACTCACATATGAATGTGAATGAAGTAATTATCTGATGAGCCTCCCTCTTGTGCATCTTTCCATCCTTCCCAATGAAAACATGTAATTTCTCTCACTTGGCCTATCTTTAATAAACCTCTTCCTGAAAATCGCTTCCTGTCTCAGTTCACTTGATATCAGTATTTTGTCAACTAAGATGCAAATTGTAGAATATGACATCATAGGAATTTAAATTCTGCCTTCCCTGAAATGGTGCTCATTAGTAGTCAAGTGGAATGTTTCACTAAACTCATAGGCTTGGCATGAATCCTTCTTTCTTTCCTTAACCTCCTCTCTATATTTTCTTCTGGGTCTGCTCTTACCTGATATGTAATGAAAGAACATTAAATTTGAAAGAGGCCTTAATTATATTATCTGAAAAGAAGTTTGTGTTTAGTTTTATACAGCATGAGTGTTATGATGTTGGCCATAGTACTCCTATTTAGGAGAAATATCCACTCTCCAAGGTCTGTATGCTTTTCTCCACTTCCCTGTCTCTCTCTCTGTCTTTCCCTCTCTCCTTCTCCCTCACCCCCTCTCGTTCACACTTGTGTGTGCACATGCACACCAGCACACACAGAAGTTTCACTTCTTTGTGGAGGTTTCATTCACAGTCTATATTATACAATATTGGCCAATGAACCATAACCTTTTCATCTTTCTGAAGCAGCCTAAACCACTCCCCTAGCAATGAAGTTTGCTGTCATTAACTCCTCTGTCAACTGAATCCTTTGATAAATGTTGTTTCAACCTTTAATTTTTATCTTATTTTATTTTCTTTTGTTGCCAACCTTTTAGAGAAACCCTTTCACATATGACATCCCCAGCAAGCTGAAGAAGGTTCACTGGGCTGGGCTCCTACTGAGGATTGGCTAATAGTCCTTCCCACTATACTCATGTTTACTTTTATTCTTTGTTGTGTGAGAGATTGTTTTTATATCAAAGAATAAAAAATTCACACCATACTTCTGCCTCATTTTGGTCCACAAGAAAATACACATCTATATGCATAAGTAATTTAAAATGACGTCAGGGTGGTACTTTATTTTTAAATGTAGCATTTTTAAATGTAGCACTGTTTCTAGCATCTAAATAACCAACCTAAAGGTGTTTTAACTTATAAGCACATTGACTCCTGAGCTTTATGAATATACTTCCAGCTTGAGTCTTGGGAATTTGCAAAGGACCTTTGGTGTTGGTTACAGTTGTGTACTTATTCAAACCATTGTGATTGCTAGCAGTGTAGTTCAGTAGAAGGTTTAACAGGGATGACCACAAATATTTATTTCCAATTTTCTTCTTAATACCTTCTGGTACACAGTTCCAGTGCTGTTGCATTTCCAGAAGCATAGTCCCTATTGCAATGATGAGCTTTACTAAAAAGCACCTGGTATGCTCATTTTATTACTCCAAATAAATGTATTTTTAAAATAAAGGAAAATATATTATAATTTTTGTATTATATATTTATATAATTATATATATTTATTACATAATTTTTGTCTTCCACTGTGCATAGTATGTTAAATTAGGCAAATAATAGAAGCTTCATAAACAATTAAAATTTGCAGCATTATATAGTTTCTGACTGAGAAGTAGTATTTAACACCACTTAAATGGTTCACAAGTAAAGTGAACACATTTTTAAGGAAAACATTATAAAATTATCATTATGTGAATTAAATCATAATTACAATGCAGTCATTACACTTAAGAATAACAAAGTGCTATCAATTCCTTATATAAAGAACTTATTAAAATCATAAATCAAAATACCAGTGTGTTATTTTTCTTCCAAAAATGTAGCACTCTTGGTTGCTGGTTTATTCACCAGTGTTACCTCAGCCGCTATATCGTCAATGAAATAACAGAGTTGAAATAATAGAGGAATTGCTTTCATTACCTCTATATGTGACCTGCAACTTCACCCAATGCCCAGCTATGGAGATCATGTTCTTGCTTTCTCTTCCATATCATCATTCTTCTGTGACCACCAGAACTACAACTGACAAAGATTTTTGCATGCTTCTAATAGAATCTCCCTCTAATTTTTGCCATAACTTGACCCTTGAGGAGGCCTTTTCTGTTCCCTAGTCTTGGTTCTATCCATAGTAGTGTTTAATCTAGGAGCATAAGTCAAAGCCTTAAAGAACTCCTCTTTTTTTTTAAGATTTTATTTATTTATTCATGAGAGAAACAGAAAGAGAGAGAGAGAGAGAGAGGCAGAGACACAGGCAGAGGGATAATCAGGCAATCAGGCTCCATGCAGGGAGCGCGAGTGGGACTCCATCCTGGGTCTCCAGGATCATGCCCTGGGCTGAAGGTGGCGCTAAACTGCTGACCACCTGGGCTGCCCTTAAAGAACTCTTCTATGATGGCCTCAAATACCCATTGGTATCAGCTCTTTCTGCTGAAATAAATATGTGAGAGAGTTCTTTGTGCTTGTGCCCTTGGTTTGAGGAGCCAAAACAAAGTTAATATGGCACAAGTAGAATGAACAAGAAGGTGAATGGGGTAAGATGAACCTAACAGCAGTATACAGAGACTCATCCTCCTCTCTCCTGCTGCTCCAACAGGTTCAATACTGTTTCTACCAACTATTCAGAACAATATGTAAATAACTTTATTAAGTACTTCTGGTGTAATCTACAATCACTAATTACTCCTAATTAGTAACTTAGTCCTTTCACAAGCTTGTCCTAGATCTCTAGAGTGCTGATCATTAGTTGTTTTTTCCCTTCTGAACATGGCGCTTTCAAATTTATTTCTATAAGTACAACTGTATTTTATCCCAGTGTCAGAAAATCATTCTCAACTCTTTCATTTAGAATCTAATTCTCCAGTAAAAGGTATCTGCTTTCCTAGACATTTCAGTTACCTAAAAGACCAACTCCTTTTACTTCTGAATATATTAAAACCACCTAACAAACAGAGGGTATTTGAAACAAGGTTGTGGTGGTTTCTTGATAAGAAAGGTTTCTCCTGGGATGCCTGGGTGGCTTATAGTTGAGCATCTGCCTTTAGCTCAGGGCATGATGGATCCTGGGATCGAGTTCCGAATTGTGCTCCCCACAAGGAACCTGCTTCTCCCTCTGCCTATGTCTCTGCCTCTCTCTGTGTGTCTCTGGAGAATAAATGAGTAAAATCTTAAAAAAAAAAAAAAAAGAAAAGTTTGTTCTTACCTTTTTGTCAGGAAATTGAGATGAAAGAGGAAAAAATGATACAAGCTTAGGAAAATGCTTCAGAAACAGAGTTGGAAATAGGACTCTGAGTTTCAGGATTGTCTTACAAATTATAAATATGCATAGTAATTTCTGTAACAAAATGAATATAGGGAAAATTAGGGAATCAAATGAAAAGGTTTGATGAAAACAAATGTATTGCCATCCTTCTATTTATATGCAAATAAATGTATTTCCTTATTGAGTACTCTTCCTTTATTTGGTTTCTCACTCTTCCTGAATAGGAATGCTGTGCAACTCATTTTTTTAACAAAACTGGTCCTATCATAAAGTGAATTAAAACCAAATGAACCTGGTAATTTTTGTACCCTTACTAGCAAATAAAAAGAATTTCTCTACAATGTGAGGGTCCAAAATCAGAATTGTATTTTGTAATACTAATGTATACGTGATTTAAATGATGAATCTGTGCCTTTTTCTGAAGCCCCTCATTTAACTTTTTTTCAGATAAATGAGACTTCGTTTTGTTTTTCTCTTTCTGCCTGCCTATTTTTTTATAATAGATTATTTATGTGTGAGAAATTATCATGGGTCTACCAGGCCCTTAATTCTGTTCCTTCATTATGGCCCTTCCAGTGACCAAGTGAAATGCAGAGAAAATTCTGTCCCTTGTTCCCTTTGCCCTTAACCTGTGTCAGAGGCCATCTATAGTCTTGTGTCCTAATCTAGATTGTGATTCCCTCTTGGGTCCTCCCACAGGAGTTTGTGATTGGCATGTACAAAACCTGATGTTAGAGAATTCATAGAATCGGCAGTGCCCTTTGTATATCTGGTCAGATCTGAGATCTGGTTTCTAACTCCTTTTCTGTTATTTTCCGAAACAGGTTTTCTATTTTGAAACTCTAGCATTACTACCTTTTGGTTCTGGATTTAACTTCTGGTTAATCCCTCCCTAGTGTTTAGTTTCCTTGAAAGAGAATCCTGTAAACTTTTTTAGTTGACCAGTCTTTCCCCAAAGCCAGAACTGTCCCATTGAGACGTTACTTTTCTTCTTCCACACGAAATCTGTCTTTCAGATTCCAGGGTAGTGATTGATTGTCCAATTCCATTCAGTTAATCAAACATTGATTGCATATGTATTGTGTGCCATGAATTGTACTACATGTTATAGGTACAGGAATGGTTAATAGTCAGTTGGATTCTCACAAGTGACATAGTAGGAAAAATGGAAAAAGTCATTAAAATGTAGTGAGATTTTGTTTGTTTAATGGAGGGAACTATGGTAATATGTTAGAGGAGAGACTCGATTTCATGGTTTGGGAAATGATGTCTTAAAAGATGATACCCGAGCTGAGCCTGAGTTAGAAATATGGACATAAAGACAGAGAAAACTGCATGAGCAAAGGACTCAGGTTGCCAAAAGTAAGGCAGAGTTTAAGAAAATACAAGTGTGTACAAAAGGAAAAGGGAGTGATAGATGCCAGATCAGAGAGACTCCTATATGCAGTGCCAAAAACCAGGATCTTTATTTTCTAGGTGAAGAGGATCATTGAAGGCTTAGTCAAGGCTTAGTGGGGTAAGATTTGCATTTCAGAGAGAGCTTTTGGCCTCCTGAAGGTGGAGTGGGCCTGGAAACAGTTCAGCTGCTAGGAGGGTATTATAATGGTCCAATTAAGAGATGACAAATGTTGACCCTAGGGTGATAGGAAAAGAAACTAAAAGAAGAGAGACAATGGCTGTTTTTTTTGTTTGTTTTTTTTGTTTTTGTTTTTTTAAGATTAAAACTAGCTAAATTGACAAGACTGGCTAGATGTGGGGAGCTGAAAAGGGAATTTTCATGCTAATTTCCAGGTAACTGACACCTTTGCCTGAAATATTGCAGTTTTAACAATGTGTACTGGGTAGTGTCCATTCTCTTCCAGCTTAGTTTACCACCTTCTCTGTCAGGCTTCTCTATCTCTACTACTATCCCTGTTCTACACCTTGATTAACAGTCTCTTGATTAAACTTTCTAGGATTCCCTTAAGTGTCCTACTAGGACCTTGACTAATACAGGACAGGATGAATTTAGTGTTGAAGTGCCAACATCTTGAGTTTGAAGTGCCAAAAAAAAAAAATGCAAGTTAATAGATATGCGTCTGATGTCCAAGGGAGATGGCAGGCCTGGAGATGTGAATGAAGAAGTCCTAGCAAAGGGGAAGTTTGAGGAAGGGCCGCGAGCCAGGATGGACCTTAGGTATTACTAACATTTAATAAGGAACCTAGGAAGATGAAGAAGAAACAGCCAGAGGTATAAGACGAAAGCAGAATCACGGAAATCTTGGGTCTAGGAAATTCCAAGTGGGCCAATAGCATCAAACACAAGAGAAAGATCTTGTAAGCTAAGATCTGGAAAATATCTTTGGACTGAAAGAAAGATAGATAGGCTGTTGGTCTCTGTGGAGCTTGGGAGAAGCTGAGGAGAAGAGAACCGGTCACTTCATAGCTAAGAAGAGCATAGGCATCAGGGCAGAGACACTTGATTTGAATCTTGGCTCTCTCAGTTGTGCCATTTATCAACAAGCAGGATGTGGAGAGTTATTTCACTTGAGTGGGGGCCCCTTCAGCAGTCTGTTGTATTTATCTCAGAGGATAATTGCTAGGCAGGAATAAGTGAGATAATGATGTAAAGTACTAAAACAGAGCCTAGAATACAGTAAGCACTCAATAAGTGCTATGTAAAAAATTTTTTTAAAAGAAAGCAAGAAATAGGATGATAAAAATAGCTAAAGCAAAATCAAAGAGTTAGAAAAATAAAAATGTGTTTAGAGCAACATCTTCCAAAATATGCTCCATAGAACAGGAGAGACTTGCAATGTCAACAGATGTTATTAAAAATAAACACTTCTGTGGTAACATGAATTTGGGTAGTAATCAATTTAACTTTGTGTAAACTGCTATTAGTTAATTAATTATTGTTATTTTTGTACCAGGACTTCTCAGAGCCCCTATTACGTTTTTATTTTAGAACCTCTATTATGTTAATATGCATTGTGTTTTCCAGAAGGGAGATCTAGCATGTAGCATATCCCAAGTTTGACTTGTAGAATTCATTTTCTAAAAATAATTAACGGGAATAGTGATTACACTCTAAGAAACAGTATCTGTGCTTGTACACTAGACACTTCCTTTTTTCCTTTATTACCTTTTTTTTTAAATGAGAAATGTAACCTTAATGATAAGAAAAACATAGCAGCAAGATCAATTATAATTTAAATCTCAGAGTCAGAAGAATTTGCATCAAGAAAAGCAACCATTCTCAACTTTCCTATCAGGGATGTTCAAGAAACTCTTAGAAGAAAAAAAAATGTACATATTCTCCTTATTTTATGGATTGTGTTAGCTCTAGTTTTGGTAACTGTATATACCAAAAGGTTCTTTGGTTTTTGGTTATTAAAAAGTGGAAAATTTGGGGCACCTGGGTGGCTCAGCTGGTTAAGCAGCTGCCTTCGTTCAGCTGCCATCAGGTCATGATCCCCAGATCCTGGGATCCAGCGCCGCATCAGGCTCCCTGCTTCAGGCTCCCTGCTTATTGGGGAGTCTGCTTCTGCCTCTGCCCCTCCCCTCTACTCATACTCTTTCTATGGCTGGCTCTCTCTCTCTTATAAATAAATAAAATCTTTTTAAAAAACTAAAAAAATGGAAAACTCATTTTAACCCTATTCTTCAATATGATCATCTTAATATATAACTTGGGAGAACAATATATTTTGTTCAGCATTGTTTGTCTTTAATATTATTGCCAGTTAGTTATAAATGGTGGAATCACTATCAGCAGAGAGGCAGCTATTCCACTTTTAGACATCTGTTTCATTGTTTGGTTGGTTTGGCTTTGAGATGAACTATTTCTGGTTGTAGCTTTCACACATTACTACTATCTCTGTTTTACTTTAGTTGAGCACTATGTTGTGACTGTTCTTGCTTTCTTGCATGTTCTGAGTAACTGCTTGCCAAAGGACCTGACAGGTTATAAAGATAAAATGTGAGAATCTTGTCATCTCTCTGTCCTGTCCTCAGCCGCCCATCATACCACTTTAAGTTTATACCAGCCCCAATTTTCTGCCCGCTACCCTTTTTTCTCTTTCGTGGCCACAATGGCCAGTTGGGTAGAAGGCAGTTCTCATTCTTCCAGTAGAGTCCTGTGGGGAAGGGTTTGAGAATGCTAGCATGAGAAAAATGTACATAATAAGTATTTTATAAATATGGATTTTATTTTATTCCAGTCTCTGTTCAAAAGATATTGTCTCAACATGTCGTTTGTAAACAACCAATCTAAAATGTCCCCATCAGGGGTGCTTGCATGGCTCAGTTGGTTAGGAGTTGGACCCTTGATCTCAGCTCAGGTCTTGATCTCAGAGTCATGAGTTCAAACTCTGCGTTGGGCTCCATGCTGGGTGTGAGACCTACTTAAAAAAAAATCTCCTTAAATTTTACCACTTTTACCCAGGTTTATTTTCTTTAAAAATGTATAACTCACCACGTGATATTGTACTGGATCTTTATTATTACTTGCTTATCTACTGGAATTCTGGTAGATTCCATGACAGTAAGGACTTTATCCATTTTGCTCACTGCTATATCCCAGCTTCTAGAAGAGCACCTGGACCTTGATAGATATGTAGTAAATACTTGTTGAATAGATGAACAAATGTTGAATGAGTAAGTGGGGTGGGAAAGGTCAAGCAGAAGTTATGGGACAGTCTAGAGGAAAAGTACGATGTGAGCATGCCAAGAGAAGGGAGCTGCTACATAGCGGAGACGAAGTAGGAAGGAGGGTCTATCAGGGGAGTGGTGCTGACTGGGGCTTGGGAAGAAGGGGAGTCAGAAGGAAGAGATGGTCTGGAAATGTTGCTTTGTTGATCTTGTGGAGGGAGCAGAGGCTTTATTATAAATGAAAATGAACTCTTTTAGGCACCAAGATAAGGTTCCTCATATTTTTTTCTTGCAATTTCATTAGGTTAGAATACACCACTAAGTATAAATGATATATGTGGCCAAGCAGCAGATGGGTTCTCTTGTGTGATGAATTCTCAAATACAGTAAAGTTAAAATTTGGATTTAAAAAAATATTTTACTTATTTATTCATGAGAGACACACAGAGAGAGGCAGAGACATAGGCAGAGGGAGAAGCAGGCTCCCTGCAGGGAGCCTGATGCAGGTCTCGATCCCGGGACCCCAGGATCATGAATTGAGCCAAAGGCATACACTCAACCACTGAGCCACCCAGCTGCCCCCAAAACTTGGATTTTTTTGGATCACTTATTCTCTGTCTTATTCACTATGTGCATAATATACTTTAACTTCTAAAACAAAGAAGCTTCTGAGTTTTTAAAATCTGACAGTATGCTCTTTTCTTGGCTTTACAATTTGAAAATATCAAAATGAAAATAATTTTATAAATAATGTTCTCCCTAATTTTTCTTTTACCTTGCATGTTGATGTACTCAGATTGCCTCTCGACCTCTAAACTCATTTTTTGAAACTCACATAACTAACTGAAGCTAGATGATAAATTATTAATTTTCTATAATACCTAAAACTTATGATTTTCTTTACTCCTAAAAATGATGTTTTTAAATGCAGAGGAGTACCTTATAGAAAAAATTTTAAGTGGATTTTAGAAAATGGATGTCTTTTCGTGTATAAGGTCCCAATAGGTAATTTTATACAGAAATAAATGGTAGTTTTCATACTCAGTTGAAATACTAGGTAATAAATATTTTATTATCCAGAGCATCTGGGTGTTATAGCTGGTTAAGCATCTGACTTAGGCTCAGATCATGATCTCAGGGTCATGAGATTAAGCCCTACCTAGGCTCTGTGCTCAGCTGGGAGTCTGCTTATCCCTCTCCCTCTCCTTCTGACCCTCCCTTGACTCATGAGTGTGCATCCACTCTCAAATAAATAAATAAAATCTTTAATATAAGTAAGTAAATAAATAAATACTTCATTATCCATTATAGGCAGTTAAATGGGATCATTAGTGTTGTAGTCCTTAACATGCTAGTATATATATACCAAAAACCTGCATTGTCAAGATTTTCAAATGACAAAAACACAAAAGTATGATTAAAACAAATGTTATTACTTATGTAAATCAGTATTTCACAAGAGAATTGAAAGGCATTACATCAGTTTGTAATGTACCAGTCTATATCTATAGTCTACTACTGTGCTGGTAGAGTGTGGAAGTTTGGATTAGTTGGAATTTTTTTCTATTACTTTAAATTTGGTTATATTTGTCAATAAAGTAATATATCCTTTATAACTGAGGAAAATTGTGGTCAGATATGTACTCACATACATGGCTATAAATCACAATTCTGTGATTAATAAATTTCCTTAAGAGTAATAATCTGCTTTTTAAAATATCAAACCAAGGTTTCTGGAAACCTTTAAGAACACATTTATATGAGTCTCTTTCTGTTTTGCATGGTGATGTCAGAATTAGACTACATCATCCTTTCTCTTAGATAAACCAGGAATTTCTTATTTAAGTCAAGTTGGTGGCCCATAAAATAGACATTCTAGTGATATTGCTATGGCATTTTTATTTACTTTGACTTTGTGTTGAAACCTAAAGTATAGTCATAAAATCAGAGTGTTCTTGCCAAATACTGCAAAGTAAAAACATCATTTTTACAATAAATGCCAATACCATTATCATAAGAAATGCATTATTACTTGGATGCACTTAAAATTCCTAGATTTTATCTAGGAAGAAAAATTGGCTTCTTAAGTTTCTGAACAAGTTGATTAATAAGGTGAATAATAAAAAGCCAAGGGAGTTCTATATTGTCTGTAATGTATTATTAAAAAGTGAGTCATGTGGTCCTCCCTTAAAGGATTATAGAAAAATTCTATATATACATATGAAACGTATCGGTACAATAGAGTTATTTACATATAGACATAGTGATGAGATGTGGCCAGGTTCATTTTTTCATCATCACAGAGAAATTCCTCTGCAGTTTCCCCTAATTTATACTTTTTAATTAGTCTCTCGGAAATGAGTACAGACCTCACTCAAAATTGTTAGGTACTTGGGATTTGTAATATGGAAATTCTAGTGTTATCAAAACTGTGTTAAAATGATTGCAAAGGCTTAGAATTAAGTATTATGGACTTAATCCTAAAAACAGCTTATCACTTGCTTCTTTTTAATTAGCTGAAACTGTTAAATCTGCTAAAAATCAGCCATTCTTTAGTGGAGCTCCATGTTGCTTCCTTGAATTCATTTTTTTTTTTTTTTGCATTTTTGCAACTAACAAAGGACATCTGTATCTTTAAGTCTGTTTTCATCTGAGTGATGCACCATCTTCTTATTTATTTATTTTTTTGAAGGCTAATTGGGGAACCTAATGAGAATCTTTCTATTGAAATTCTTGTTGCTGTGCCGAGGCCTTCAATTAGCCTTTTACTCCGTGGCTTCTGGAGGTTCTAAAGAAAAGAGTTCTTAATCTGAAATCTCTAAGTAAGTATGAATTCAGGTTTGCATCATCATACACAAGAATTTTATAATAATGGATTAAGAATTCGGAAATTAATACATGTTCACTGAGGAAACTGTGTCAAGTACAACATGCAAAAAAGAAGAAAGCAGTCATTCCTACACACTCTATTCCAAAATAACCACCATCTGGGGATATAGCATTCCAAATTTTTCCCAATGTCTGTGCATCTAAGTATGTTAAAAAAAGTATCAAGTTATCCTACTATTTTAGCATACTCTTTTCACCTAAATGTGTTATGATAATTTTTTCAAGCATTTCAGTCCTCTGCAGTTTAAGAAATTAGTCCATAGGTCTTTGGGTCATTTGTATTCAATTCCCAATTATATTTGCTTTAGTTAAGGATGTAGATAATTATACATGTTGATTATGACCACAAAGTGTTGGGGAGTGTCACCTATATGTATGTCTCTCACCACTGTGACTATTTAAGAATTAATCACATAGAGGAGTGC
Source organism: Canis lupus familiaris (assembly GCF_011100685.1). Lineage (NCBI taxonomy): Eukaryota > Metazoa > Chordata > Mammalia > Carnivora > Canidae > Canis > Canis lupus. The sequence goes on from NC_049248.1 coordinate 14,861,677, forward strand.
CTGGATGGTGCAGTCCATTAATTGTCTTGACCCTAAATTTAGGCTCAGGTCGTGCTCTTGGGGTTTTGAGATTGAAGCCCTGCATGGAGCTCCACATTAGACTCAGAGTCTGCTTGAAATCTTCGCCCTCTGTGCTTCCCCACCACACTCTCTCTCTCAAATAAATAAATCTTAAAAAAAAAGAACTAATCACATGGAAAAACTTCAGATGCTATATTTATTATCCACTTATCCATAGCTAAATACTATGCATAAAAAATTTAAGAATATAGACTTTTTAGTCAAAAAGATGTAGAATTTCTGATCTTTTTATAGCAGACACAAATTACAGTAACTGCCCAGATCACCATTCCTTCCATGGCCAAGTCTGCCATCTTCTGCACCACCTGTCCTCCTTAGAGGAAACCTCCTTCTTTCTGATCCATATGTGCTAAAAGATAATACCATCCTCCTACTTGGCTTCAATGCCCTGAATAGGGTGCTCTGTCAAGAGGATGAATACCTGACTGAAGATAAGCTCATTTGGGGATTGTGCCTCACTAACCATCATCTTTGAGATTAGCATTGATCTAAGCCAAACCTATCAGAATATATCCCTGTAAGTATTTTCAAACTGGCAATGGTAGGGAAGAGTCCTCCCCTCTCAGTTGTGGGGCTATGACAGGAGCTAAAACACACGCTGCTAAGACATGAGCTTGGAAGCTGTCCCCAACCATAAAACTGACTCACAAGAAGACATTTTCTATTTTTATTTTTTTTACAATGTAATTTCTTTTTTTCCCTAAGTTTTTATTTAAATTCCAGCTAGTTAACATACAGTGCAGTATTAGTTTCAGGAGCATAATGCACAGTAATTCAACACTTCCATACATCACCCTGCACTCATCAGGACAAGTGCCCTCCTTAATCCCCTTCACCTATTTCACCCAACCCCCACCCCACCCCTCTGGTAACTATAAGTTTGTTCTCTATGATTAAAAGTCTGGTTCTTTCTCTCTCTCTCTCTCTCTCTCTCTCTCTCTCTCTCTCTCCCTCTTTCTCTTATTTTTTCCTTTGCTTGTTTCATTTCTTTAAAGTTTTTTTTTTTAAATTACTTATTCATTTGAAAGAGAGAGAGAGAGAAGAAAGAGCAACCAAGCATGAGTGGTGGGGAGAGCAGAGGGAGAGGGAGAAGCGGACTCCTCACTGAGCAGGGATTCCCAAGACCTGGAGATCATGACCTGAGCTGAAGGCAGACACTTAACCATCTGAGCTGCCCAGGAGCTCTGTTTGTTTCATTTTTTACACTCCACAAATGAGTGACATTTTTTGACTGAAAAGGAGGAAGGAACAGTAGAGACTTCAGCAAGACTATCTTTCTTTGCGAGACTATCTCATTTCTCAGACTCCAAAGAGTCAATCCATAGGTACTCAAAAAGATTATTAAACAGCAATCTACTAACACATTCATGGTTGTCAAGGGTTAAAGATTAGGGGTCATGAGGGGAGAGGTATAAATGGCTACTAAGGGTTAGCATGAGGGAGCCTTGTGATAATGGAGAGTTGTATATCTTGATCGTGGTGGTAGTTACATTAAGTTATACTTGTGATAAAAGTGTGTAGGTCTTTACATACTCATATACAAATAAGCACATAGTAACTGTGAAATCTGACTAAATTCTATGGATTGTACCAATGTCAATTTCATAATTTGAATATTTTCTTCTTTGGATATGCAAAACGTCAACATTGGAGGGGGCAGGGTGAAAAGTGCCTGAGACCTTCATGTACATTTCTTTGTGACATTCTATAAATCTGTAATTTTCTCAAACAAAAAAGTTTTTAAAACTTTAGTAAGTTCCTTCCTTCCTTCCTTCCTTCCTTCCTTCCTTCCTTCCTTCCTTCCTTCCTTCCTCCCTTCCTTCCTCCCTCCCTCCCTTTCCTGTGCCTGGCACTTTGTTAAGTATTTCAACTGACTAGTTGACAGATAGAGCCTCTTTCTTATGAGGACTGTCTCAGAAATACAATCATTATACTTGCTGGAAAAGTAAAGATATCTAAGCAAACATGAAAAAGTCAGGAAAATACCCAAGGACCTCTATAAAGGGACATTAGCCACAGACTCAAATGCATTACAAGAAAGGTTGAGTATTGAACTACATTCTTACAAGATTTATCTATTGAGTTCTCTAAAGGATTACAGGTTATTGGCCCTTTTGTAATTCCCAGAACGCCAATGTGAGAGACAATATTTTAATGACTCATCAGAAAACAGTTAAAATGGAGTGATGGAAATTACCATTTGGGGAAGTAAGGACAAAATACTTTTCTTGATTGCTAAAGCTATAGCATTCTTCCTTTCCTTTAGTTGTTATTAAGTAATGTATCTGGAAATAATATACACAAATTAAAATGAAATAAAAAGTGTAAGACAAGCTTAGGAGGCTTGAGTAAGATAAGGGGGGATGAATGAAGGAATAGAAAGGTGAGTAGGTTTTTCACTCTTTCAACCAATCAATCACCAAACATATTAAACTGGACATGTAAGAAAGGTGCTGTGCTCATCGTTTTTAAGAATGTAGAACAAAGTTATGCCCTCAGGAAGTCTGTAATGTAAAGGGAAATAATATAAACATATAGCAAATTGAAAGGCAATATGTGACTTACTCTTGTAAGAGACTCCTGAAGTAGTCATACATTTATTTGCAAATGAATGAGACAGAGGACCATATGCAGCAAAGTGCACTTGCATTCAGATAAGGGACAGGGTACTTAGGCTTGCAGGAGCACTAGGTTCATGAAGAAGACAGATTTTAATCTGAATCTGGACAGACAGAGTTAGATAGATAGACGAGGGTATGGAAAACATTCCTTACCAGGTTGGAGGACCTTTAGAACAAAAGTAGAAATGTGAGAAAATGTAGGCTCTGTTTAGGGGCTTGGGTAAAATAGGGTGAATGGATTAAGGTCCTAAGGAGGCTGAGTGGCTGGAGGTGGGGTGGAAAAGGCAGCTCCGCCCAGCCTACGAGCTGCCTATTCATAACCTCTGTACAATAGTGCTACAAAGGCAAACATTAAAATGAGTTTTAGCTCAGCAGTGGTGTGCAGGAAAAAAATTATCATACCTCATTTTAGCTTTAATTGCTTTTATAACTCTGAATTTGCTGGTAAATGCAAATGCTTAATTCTAAATACGTGTGCTCTGTCTTAATTAGATAAAATAATCCTCTGTTGGTTGGGTAGTTCAGTAAATTAGTCCCTAGGCTTAAACTTCCCTGGATCATGTTGTTTATGCATTAATCTGTATGCACTCTTAGAGATAAATGGAAAATAAGTGGATTTTTTCAGAGACAAGTTGTAACTGTCAGCATACTTTTTTCAACCTTAGAAATAAAATAGCCAGTTGGTTTACCAACAAAATGAGTTTATTCAGGAATAGCAGAGGAATTGCAATTTGGGATACGCACACTATGCCAAACCACAGGCAAGTATGGAGAACAAAGGAGAGAAGTATTCTTTTATAGAGGAAAGAGGAATTTGGGAGGGGCTTCTGAAAGAGAAGGTAAGATTTTGGGGTTGTGGAGGCTTCTCATTGGCTGAATTGTGGGGGTTCTCATTGGCTGGGTGTTGCTGAGTGAGAAGAAGATCTTCCCTCCTCCTCCTGGGGTAGTAAAGTAAGCTGCTTCTTATCAAGTTATGTAAAGTTAGCCTAAAGGAGCGCTACATGCATCAGGGCTCCCCCTTCAGGACCTCCATTTTGAATGAGATTTTCTTTTACTTAGTTTCACACTTTCAAATTTATATACTCTGCATGTGACTAAAAATTGCCATGTTTATTATAAAAATTATAATTCATATACATAGTCTGTCATACTTGTAGACTCTCTTCTACAGTTTTAAAACTACAAGTAAAAACTACATTCTGCTAGACACAACTGAGTAAATCTCTCTACCACATATATACAAACATCTTACCAACTCAGCAATCAAGGTCCTACCAACAGTGCCACCCACATTTGTTTGTAAGGTGTATCCAAAAAGAAGCAACCTGTGCAGGTATCTCTGGCAGAAACAAAAAGATATGTTTTCAGAAAGCTCACCGTCTTACTGGAAATGATGGCGGTGATGCTGACGATCACTCTGACTTATTGAGGGGCTGCTGATTATTGGGGACGGTTGCAGGGACTTTACATGCATGATCTCATTGCATCCTTAGATAATCCTGTAATCAGCAGCAGTATTTTAATAATGAGTCAGCTGAGTTTCAGAGAAGTATTTAAGGAGGTAGGAATGAAACCATAAGACCTACAGCTGCATCATACCAATTTGTGTGAAAGCTCTGACATGGCTTCTGTTTCTTCGTTCACTAACTTATACCTTCTGTCTCTTCCTCTTAAGAGAGCAATATCCTGAGACATGGGAGACTGAATCAGTTTCTAAGTCATTGGTGGGGATTCCCATTTGGAAAGAAGTGGGGTACAGGTTTCTGCTGGAGACAGTTGGTTCCTGCTCACCCAGAAATCTTTCTTGCAGTTTCTCCTTTATGTCGGTCAGCCTGTCAGTCATATGTTCCACCTTCAGTTTAATGGACCAGGGGCTTCTTCACTTTGTTAGATAATTGGACAGGGACAAATACAATGCAAATGTTAATGTGGAGAGCTCATACCTTCAATTTTTGTACCGACCATTTAAAATCAATGATATAAGCACCCAGGAAGATTTATGCCCTGACTTTGGAAGCCTACAGGAGCTTCTGTGGCTTACTGGCTTTGTGTAGCATCTACACCTCAGACAGGCCTTTCCCCCCAAGAAAGATACCACCTGGACAAAAACAATTTTAACACTAATGTCTTCCTTTTGATTGCATTAGATTTGCAAATTAAACAGATTAATGGTGGTATTCTGTGTTCCTCTCAGCTCTTCTGTTTAATGCTCTTATCTGACAAAGTGTAAATAGAAGACATAATTAATTACTCATGACTTGCGTGTCAAGTTGCATAAAAAATTACATCCCCAAGACACCCATTATTACATATCTGACTGTTCTGTGAAATTGGTTTTGTAAAGAAAAAGCATACCTGAAGATAAGAGTTTTGTTTGTTTTTAGCTTTCTATTTAATTTACTAGAGTATCTGAAAAAGGAAAAAGGATTTTTTTTTCTCCAAAAAAATAAAACATTATTTTAAGGAGCTTACTTCATTTGCCCAAGGATGTGTTATTTTTGCTTTTTTATATTTTTCTGTCTGGTTATGAGATACTAAGCTCTGTATATGAAAATTATAAAAATGATGATGCTGGGGTGTCTCAGCCCGTTAAGTGTCTGCTTTCGGCTCAGGTCATGATCCCAGGGTCCTGGGATTGAATACCATGTCTGGCACCCTGCTCAGTGGGGAGTCAGCTTCTCCCTCTGCCTCTTGGCTGCTCATGCTCTCTCTCTCTCAAATAAATAAAATCTTTAAAAAAAATGATGATGCTTGCATAGAAGGACCCAGAATATGACTATTAATGCTTTAGAATATGTCCTGCTGAGAAATTATTAACCAAGTACACTGAGCCATACCATCCCCTCCGTAAATTATCAGAACCTTGAGCTGAGAAGTGTACTACCGTAGCTGAAAATAAACTAGAATAATTGTTCAGCCATTTCTTCTGTCTCATCTGTTTGAGTTGATCTGAATGAAATGAGGTCTGTGCTTTAACTGGAGAGCTCAGCATTTCAGATTTAGCTCTCAATCTGTTTTATGATAATTTCTGAAGGAACAGACTGCTCATGACAAAATGTGCTGTACTATTATTAAAGGTGTCCTGCCTTTAGAGATTTCTACCACTTTGAAGCAAAATGATGGGAAGATTTTTGAATGAGCATATTTTCTAAAGTTTTTAATATTTAATAAAATGTAATAGGTATCTCAAGTTGGAGAAAACCAAGTACCTGATGGAAAAAAAAATGTTAGGGTTATCAGTGAAACAAGGCAGCATAGAGGAAAGATTACTTGCTCACAATCACTTACTCACTTTACCCCTCTGTAAAAATGAAAATTATAATCTCTTCTACCTCACGGGATTACAGTGCAATCTAAATGAGGTAATCTCTGAAAGGACTTTGTAAATTGTAAAGTACAATTTACATATGTGATATTATTATATTGAAAATGATTATATCTCCTGTTTCATTTGCTCTGATACACGTTTTCTTCTTTCACATTTATGTGTATCTGTCCACGTGGTTAGTGGGTGTCATGGAGGCTATACTTAATACTGTAGTATGTTCTTTTGCTTTTTAAAAAATAAAATTTGCCCTATCCAAGTTAATTTGGGGGCATCTATAATCACAGCTTGATTATATGACTGGTATAATTTAATACATAAAATTTATTAAATATATATGTCTAATAGCAAGACATTTTCATGTCAGCTCTGCCTCTTGTCTACTGATCAGATCATTCAATAAAAAAGGATTGTTTTTATCTTACTTTGTACAGGTAATACTGTCAAGCATTCTATTCATACAATATTTATGTATATGATCACTACTCATCTTTCATATGTTATATTCCAACTTCATTCATTCATTCTTTGCATGAACATTTATTGAGCAACAATTATATGCTAAATCCTTTGGAATCATTCATTGTTTCTTTAGGTTTCACTCATCTGTAGGTATAAATTGGTACATATTTACAGTAACTCTTAGTATAAAGCAGTTGGCCACATCAGCACACGTGAGGCAACAGTCTTCTTCCTCTGAAGTGCCCACTTGGATATTTCTCAGACTATCTAGTGGGGCATTTGCTACAGAACCCCAGTTCCTCTGGCTGCTACCTCCGCCCTTCCAGGCCCTCTGTTCCCCTATTAGATGCACCCCCACCAACTCCACTAGGTGCTTACTATTCCTGCAACCTCAACACCTTCTCTGCCTCACTCAACAATTTCTGTCTCCTGTGATAATGGATTTTTTACTTGGTCAAGCTTGTGTTTTGGTTTTGGTTTTTCCCCTCAGAGCTTGTTAGCTGTGAGCCTGTGGATTTCTGGAATTCTTGTGTCACTAATTCTTCAAGCATGTGTGGATTCCATTTAGACAGAAACTGAGATCTGATGACCCTTCCATCCCATAACACTACAGGAGCAAAAATTAATTATCTAATTTGATCTGCCTCTCCTTTACCTCGTCTACTTTCTAGTCAAGTCAAATAAACTGGTGGACAGTGAAATAATCAAATGCTTAATAGCATGCAGAAAGATAAACAAACAAACATGAAGACAACTTAACTACAAAGAAAGAAGAAAAGTTGTGTTAAGTACGTTCTGTATTATAGTCTTTATAAAAATATGGGCTCTTAAATTGAATGTGAAAATAGATACAAAGTCAAAATTTAACTCATATTTGATACTCTGCCCCAGGTATTTATTTCTCAATTCCTCTATAGTTGGGATATTACAAATTATTAAAAGCCCTATTTATCTCAAAAGTATTTGCAATTTACACTAATTATCCCAAATAAATAACCATTCTACATGAATTCAAAATTAAAATTTAAAAAAAAGCTCTATTGTCGACATGAATATACCCTAAATTGAAGAAGAATTTTATGTGAATCTATATAATCATTATCATGTTCTCACTAGAATAGAATAAAATAAATAAAACATGAAAACCAGGCTCTATTTCTTGAAAAAAAAAGAAATTTACACCATTTTGAAATTCCTACTTCTAATTATTGTTAATGTTAAAAAATCCCAGAGTTATGGAAATATTGAGAATATGTTATACTTTAAATGTAATACTTGCTGATGACATCATTTGAAGAATCATTAGTGAGCATAACCCAAATGGTTCTAAAATACATTTATTTGGAAATTTAAATTCAAACAGCAGATCATCTTCCAGTATTTCACAAACATGGCACTGATTTTTTTAGAGCATGCTTGTCCAAAGGAATAAATCAGGATAACCAAGCTCCACTGGACCTCCCTCTATAGAAGTCTTATAAATCTTGGATATGTGCAAATAAATCAATGAAAATAATATCAGTTTCTTCCTTTTAACTCAGTAAATTAAGATTAATAAAACACCTATTAAAAGAGACAAAAGCAAATGTAGGAAATATTATTGAAGTGGTTTCATATTACAAATTAAAACTATATATGATCTTTCAGATCATACAAAATCCATATAACATTTCCTTAATGAAGTTTTCAAAATACAATGTGAAAAAATGGGTTTTAAGTTTGTGATTTCATGGCTCTTTTCATATGCTGATCTCAGTTCAATATCAAGTCTCTCTCTTTTCACAAACCATCTGGGAGATTGACAAGTTGCATCTCACCAGATGGCCTAGCATACCAACCTCTCACTTCCATGGCACCATACCTCCACGATAAATCCTGGAATGCTTTGATACAACATTTTTACTCAGGAAGGATTCCACAGCTCATGGCGTTAAGGGCCAGTTCACCACTACCCACCTCATTTCTCAAGGTTGAGACTGGATATGATTTCCACAAGTGCCAAGGTGTTCTAGGACACAGAAGAATTGATTCCAACTGTATATACCCACCAGCCTCCTATTTTCCTATCTTTCTACAATTTCTTTTCCTGCCCCATCTTTCCCTCTCTACTCCTTGCCCTATACTTTTAGGATTTACACTTTATATAGAGAGAGCCTCCCTCTTTCTTCCTCTTTTCTTTTATATAAATCATTGGGGGATATACATTAAAGCATCAGAAAATAACTACACAGTTTTCAGTTCTGGAAGTGAGGGGCACAGGTCATATCTTTCTGAATCTAGCATGCAGTCTGTTTATATTTTGTAGTGAGAAATTTAATTGCCTGTGTCATTTTATAGAATAACTTCATGTTGCAAAGTTATTGGCTGTGACTAGGCTTTCAAGGTCTTTCTACCTTTCTTTTGTCTTTATAAATAATAGGGAGGTTCTAGAGAAGTCATGAAGGACAAGGAGGTGGAAACGGCTTTTTTTTCCCCCTTATAACTTAGAGATCAAATCTGACTTCAATTTTTCCCCCATTCCCTTCCCTCTCTCTTCTGAACCCTTCTCACGAGTTTTATAAGTTCTTCCATCCCCTTAGTATTAAAGAGTATGTGTGAATCACAAATGTCTACACAGGGACTCCTGGGTGGCTTGCTCAGTGGTTGAGCATCTGCCTTCGGCTCAGGGCATGATCCAGGGATCCCAAGGTCCAGTCCCATATCGGCTCCCCTCTGTCTATGTCTGTGTTTCTCATAAATAAATAAATAAATAAATAAATAAATAAATAAATAAATAATCTAAAAAAGAAAAAGAAATGTCCACACATATGATAGGTCTTATTTCTCTGGTGCCTTGAACACCTTTTTTAAAAAACATATTCGATTTCAGCTTTCATTTTCTTGACTCTCTTTTCTCTTTCTTGACTTTCAGGCTTTCATGCCTCTGTATTCTCTGACAAACATGGAAACTCCTCATATCCTCAGGTCCATGATTTCAATAATGAGCCTAAGTGCCTGCCACGTTACTCTTCTCACTTAGCAGTAGCTGATGGCCATAGATGGGCTGCCAGTATAAGCACAAACCACAGTACATTAGAAGTACATTAGAGTGGTACGTTAGAACTTGCATCTAGGAACTTTCTTTCAAATCTCCTTTTCTACTTAAGTTTTCAAAATGCTATCTTATGTGTTATTTTATTTCTCCTGTTTCATCCCCAGCACAGCTATGACAAGAGCATGCTCCCAATCATTTTTATCTGTGAAGGTTTGTTTCTTTTTTTTCTCAGATGCAGAGCCATAGAAAATTGTCCACACCTTGCTAGAGATGGGAACAGCCTTTGCTCAACCCAATGGAATATTGATTCCAGGCAAGTTTAGCGGTCCCCTCAGGTGTGATTTTGTAGACTAGAAGAACATTAGCTAATCTTTCCCAGGAATCCTGCATGTTCTGTTTGTTGTGGAGAAAGAAATCAATGAGATAATCAATGAGCGAGGAACTTCTTGTTAGTTTCAGCAGGCTGTGGGAGAACTTTCAACTAACTCAGTCAGTCAGAGGTAACAGAATTGGGCAAGATGAAAATCTGTCATGTCACTTTTCTGTTGAAAACACATAAATAGCTTTCTATGGTTCTTTGGATATAATCCACATTCCTTCATGGGCTCAAAGTCCCTTCTTTTTTATTTAAGACTTTATTTGAGAATGAGTGTGACACAGAGAGAGAGAGAGAGAGAGAGAGCATACACACATGCACAAGTTGGGGGAGGGGAGAGGGAGAGGGAGAAGCAAGCTCCCCCCCGCCGGCGCTGCCTCCATGGAGCAGGGAGTCCAATGTGGAACTCAATCCCAGGACCCCGAAGGCAGATGCTTAACCGACTAAGCCACCTAGGCCCCCCTCAAAGTCCCTTCTTGATGTAGTTTATAACGACTTCTCTAGTATCATTTCTTCATATTGCTCATTTTTTTATGCTGTGTCATTCTGAATTTTTCTCAGTTCCTCACACTTGACACTCATTCTCACCATCCTCCAGTCCTTTGAATGTGCCATTCTCTCTGCCTAGAAAATTCTTTTATCTCACACTCTTCCCCTTAACCCAAGAAGCACATACTCATCCTCTGGATCCCAACTAAGATGATCATTTATCCACCAATCCATTCCTGACTCTCTCTCTCCTCTAACTGTGAGAAAAGCCTAAGTTTTTCCCTTCTCCCTAAAATTCCTCCCCACTCCATCCCTCTATGTCCATCTGGAAAAGTCTTGCTTTTTTTCTTCAAGACACAACTTAAAATCTTCACTTCTTTGAAACCATTCCAGCCACATTCCAAGTGTGATGGGTCCCTTCCTCTTTAATGCATCACTGTAACATGAAGCTATGTCTATGATTGGTTTAGTTGTATCATGGCAATATTTGTCCATGTATTTGTATTTCTGACTGGGCTGTGATATTAACTCTTTGAGGAAAGGGATTATCTTAGAGCATAATAGATCTTTTTTAAAACTTTAATTCCAGTTTAGTTATTATGTCTTTATTATCTTTGCATCCCCCCCCCAAAATGTTCTTTCCTTATCTCTTCATCCTAGACATATAATTACTTTTTAATTATCTGTCTCCAATTACTCAGTAAGCCCTGGAAGGGAGAATTATGTTTTGTTTCACCATTCTACCTTTCACAAAGGTTGGCACATACAGACCCTCAAATAATTTTAGAATAAATGTGTGCATTTATATTAATTGCATATAATAGATATATCTTTGTGTAGGCAGTCACAAAAAGGACAAGACAGGAGACTCTTGATGGCTCTTGATTAGCTTTTACTAATAATATTTATGATTTATGGTAAATCAGAGGTTATAGAAAAACTCATTTGACCTATTTGGGTGTAATTCATTTGCCATGGTCCTATGAAAGGCAAAGATCTAGAAAACATAATATCTAGCATTCTTATAAAAGGTTATAGCAAGTCAATCAGATAAGAATATCCAATTGTCTAATTTATCTATGATCCTATAAAATCAGCTAATATAATCAAAAGACCTACATACCTCTTGTCATCTGCATACATTTATTTTGTCATTGAACAAGTTATACTGATCATCTAAAATACATTAGAGGCTTCTTTGATAGGAAGAATAATGGTCTCCCAGAGTTGTCTACACCTTAACCTTGGAGCCTATAAATATGTTACCTTGTGTGACAAAGGAAGCTTTGCAGATGTGATTAAGATTGAAGATGTTACCAAGAATGAAATTATCCTGGAATTTCCAATTTGGCTCAATCTAATCACAGGAGGCCTTAAAAACAAGGAAAGAGCAGAATGATCAGGATGCACTCAGAGAGACTCAGCCCTTGCTGGCTTTGAAGATGAAGGAAGGAGGGCACAAGCCAGGGTATGCAGGCACTTTCTAGAATTTGGGAACAGTCCTTAGCTGACAACCAGTAAGGAAATGGAACCTTAGTCCTACAAATGCAAAGAAATGAATTCTGCCAACGACCTGAATGAGCAGAAAGATTCTCTTAGGACTTCCAGAAAGGGAACGCCTGGGTGGCTCAGTGGTTGAGCATCTGCCTTCAGCTCTGGGTGTGGTCCCAGTGTCTAGGATCGAGCCCTGTATCGGGATTTTTTTTAAAGCATTTGCCATTTTTTTTAAAGATGTATTTATTTATGATAGACAGAGAGGCAGAGACACAGGAGGAGGGAGAAGCAGGCTCCATGCCAGGAACCCAACGAGGGATTCGATCCCAGGTCTCCAGGATCACACCCTGGGCTGAAGGCAGGTGCTAAACTGCTTAGCCACCCAGGGATCCCTGTATCGGGCTTTATGCAGGGAGCCTACTTCTTCCTCTCCTTCTGTCTATGTCTCTGACTCTCTCTTTCTCTCTTTGTCTCTCAGAATAAATAAATAAATCTTAAAAAAAGAACTTCCAGAAAAGAAGCCCTGCTAACAACCTTGATTTTAGCCCAGTGAGATGTATATACCAGATTTCTTATCTGTAGAATTGTACAATAATGAATTTGTGTTATTCTAAATTGCTCTATATGTAGAAATTGGCTATGGCAGCAAGAGAAAACTAATATAGCACTGGACTGACCTCTTAGGAGAGAACAATAATCAAGATATTTTCTTAATTATAGTCTCTTTTTCAAGGCAATCTTGAATACCACATGACAGTTGGTCAGAAAAACAGATACATGGATGAATAATGCCACTACAGTGCAGTTAAATCTATAATAGAAATGTGTGAGTTTTATACATCAAAAACAGTGATGGAATTAAGGAAGGAGTCAGCTCTATTTGGAGTAGGATCAGGGAAACTTTCAGAAAAGAGGAAATTTTAATATGGGTTTGTAAGTGATAAATACTAGTTTTCTAATTGGATGGGTGGATAAAAGATGCGGCACCAATTGGTAAAATGTTCTACTAAGAAGGCATACACTTTGAGCTGGGGTAAATAGATGGGTGTCACAAGGACTTCTTTATTTTTGGATAAATAAGATGGGAGGCTTTACATTTTAGAAAGTATTATCTAGCCTCAGTGTAGAGAATAGAGAGGAGGCAAGATTGTATGCAGGGCACCTGCTATAGTATTCTTAGCAAGAAAGGATGAAACGTCTACCATTTACCAGAACTTTATTATGTGTCAGCAAGTATCCCAACACTTTGCATATATAATCTCATTTAATCCTTGTTCATCAGTCCTGTGGAGTAGATGTTACCTGTCTCACAGATGAGGAAACTAGACTCCCTTCAAAAAGATGTGTACCCCCCCAGGGGTAACAGAAATAGAACTCAAACCCTGCTGTTAGTGGAGTTAAAACTTGGACTCTAACCCATTTTTCATGGCAGGAATAGGGGCCTAAAATAAGAAGATGGGGAGAAATTTCATAGGTAAGATCAACTGCGCTTGAACTAATTAGATGCGGTGACAAGGAAGAGAGAAGTTAGGGCAACTACCAGTTTTCTGACTTGAATTATTAAAGATGGCACTGTTAACTAAGGCAGAGGCCAGAGTAGAAATGTTCTGGGACAGGGGGGTTTTGGATGAATTTAAGAGGTGAACGGGATATCCAAATAGAAATCTCCAGAAGCCAGTTCGATACAAGCTTGGAGTTTAGGACTAGGACATGGTCTGAAGGTGACATTTGAAAATTATCTACTGGTAGCTAACTTTAATAAACAAGAATATTTCATTTAAAAATCTTGGAGAAATCTCCTATTTCTAATGGACAGGATATAAGTCTATCTTTACGTCTTTGAGAGTTGCATGCTCTATCGACTGAGCCAGCCAGGCTCTCATGGACAGAGTACAAATCTCTCTTTAACTCTTTTCTGAAAGAAATTCTCACCCAAGGCTAGGAGATGGCTCTGCCTCACATCAATGTGCTTAATGTCAGACTGGAGCTGATAACAGAATGGCAGATGACCAGTGGTCCACGGATCCTACCCATGTGTCCCGCCTGATGGGGTCAGAGCCCTGTTCCCATGAAAGACCCTCTATGCTGTACAGCTCTGACCTCTGTGCCTTGGCAGCCAGTGTGAATGTAAGCACTTTGCTTTAGATAACTTTTTAACCCCGTGGTGAACATTTTTACTTCCACCCAACCCCCCAGATAGCTGCCCATCAGTCAATTAACAGATTGGCAGCTCAGCCAAAGGAATAGCGAAGGCCGGTTTTGCAAAGAATTGTTCAATCTGGCTTGGGCTTGCTAGTGGAAAATGAGAGAAATTTAAGACAAATACTGCTCCCTGTTCTCTGACTAAAATCTTTTAAATGAAATAATCCCCATCAAATATTCTGGTATGGAATTTCTTGAAACTGCCTGGTTACTTTATTAGAGGGGGAAGCAGGCGCTAACTGCAAAAGACTACCTCTGTTGTACCAGACACACAAGAAGAGATTTTCACCATTGCAGAGCTATTTATACACAGCCAGCTTCTGTGCTCAGTTCACACACACACACAACTCCCATTGATACCCGTGGAAGCTCCAGACATGTGGCTGGAACAGAACTTGGCCCACTGAGCTGCTTGGCATTCTTTTGCTCACTATGACAACTTCAGAACTGGATCTCTCAGCATATGAGCTCTCAGAGAAGAGTTCTTGATTTCTTTTTTTCTTTCTTCCTCATTATCTTAGCCTGGAAATACAAAATGGAGACCAGGGAGGCACTACAGGCCCCAGTGGTCCCTCACCGTATGAGGGAGAAACGGAAACCTTCCAGGTTTGGGATTCAAAAACTTGATAAAAGTGTTTCATGGAAATGCTAGAAGTCCTCAGGGTACAGGCTAGCAGTTTGACTTTGCAGTCACCTTGGAAATAAAGGCAAAAAGATGCCTTGAAACAACCCTTGGATCCATAAAATTTCCAAGACCAAAGTTTAATTTACAAATGACACGTTCCAATAGATATTTGAAGTCTGTCACTAATATGTCCCTTATATTCTTTCTTATAGAAATTGTTCCTTCTCTAGTCCAAGTGATTCTGGTGGGGAGTAGCAAGACTCCTGTCCCCCACCCCCACCCTCACCACCATATGGTTACATGTCAGACTAGGGAATCAGGGTATCCAATTCCCTTGGATAGGAATATTGGTCCGGAGGTGAGTGCATGAGCCAAAGAAAGATAATCAGTGTATGCTACTTCAGAGATTATAGGAGTACAGGGAAACTGAGACTCCTGATATTAGGAATTGAAAGGCTACAACACTTTCAGCTCTTTGAAGTCAGTTTTCTACCACATAGAGAAAACTTGACAAGTAATGCAGCTGAGAGGAAAGCAAAGATATTAAGGGGAAAAAATAGTTTTGATCATATCAGTTCAGTACCTGGATCCAGTCATGCCTGGCTGGATTTCCCCAATACTAGAGAAAAAAATTCTTTTTTATTCTTAAACTGAGTCCAGTCTCCATATTTTGTAGCCTTAAAGATTTAACAACAAAAACAAAACAACAAAAGACCAACTCTTCACTGTAGAGATTATCTCTCCTAAAATGTAGTTTTTCCATCTCATTCAAACACTCATACTCTATCTGCTCTATACATACTAAAACTTTCCTAAATAACCTCAGGGGAAATATGTAATTTGCAAATTACTGTGGATGTTCCACGCACTAAAAATGAATGTGAAGCACAGCATCTCCATGTCTCTTCTCTATAGGGAAAGAGGCAGTCTTGTGGATGAGCTTTGGGGAATCATTTCATTGTCTTGGCTCTTGCCCAATGCAGCACCTGATGGAAGCTGAACCCAGCACGGAGCCCCAGGAACGGATCTGGCAACAGGGGGAGCATGTTACAGGGCTCATTCCACTTGACCAGCTACCATCACTAAATCAGTTCTCTCCAAATTATTTGAATGCCACTTTTAGAGAAAGGAACTGTTCATGTTTGGTAGCTACAGAAGCCATGATTTTCCGAGGAGCAAATATACCAAGGATAGTGGCATCAAGGATGGGATTTTTCAAAATGTGAAAGCTCAGAGGGATGATGGTGTCTTCTGCCATTGTGAAGTGGTACTGCCCAAGTCATCCCAAAGACAGGGGAAATGGAACTCAGCCTTAATGCACGTGAATTGAAAAAAGAGCTTATTCACAAACAGGTTTAGTTATCTTCATGTAGCATAGCAATGAGTCCACACAGGACCTTAATAGTTTCTCTGTGCAGTAGATTGCCAGCAGTCATCTAGAAAAAATGTGTTAGGAATAAATATCTCTTATCTACTTCCTGAGGAATCTGATTATTGAAGAAATTGCTTTCAGCAGGGTCTGATTCCTGGCATCATTATCAATGTGTGTTTTCTCACATATAATAACTTATTTTCCAGAAACTCACCTTAATACTACCATTCATACACAGGTTACAGTATCTATCAGACGTAGAAGCCTCTCTCACCATACACACACAAACATCCAGCGTAAAGCTAAAAAAAAAATGTTAAAGTTTAAGTAGTTTCACTCATCTAAGGGAATTGCAAACATTTATTGAGCTGTAGGGGTAACAATATCAAGCAAGTCTTGAGTCACAACTTACACTTGTCATTTCCTGTAATTAAATCATATTTATGCATTATGTTTCTCTTCCATTTTAAAGAGCACATTTATTACTGAGTAATTATAAGAGGGACCATTTAAAGAGGGCTTGCTATGTGCTATAATAAGCACCTTATATACTTTGTCTTACTGAATACTCACAACAGTATGAGACAAGTAAAGTGACTCCTATTTTGCAAATGAGAAAAGAATCCTCAGAGATGCAAAATAACCCAGCAAGTCAGATTTACTGCAAAGCCCATTCACATATCCACTAAGTAAATTTCAGTTAAGTTGCTGTGTATTTTCACGGAACTTTATATAAAAGGATCTCTAAAGACCAAAATCCTCTCTGCATATAGTTACAAGCTCAGCCATCCCACTGTTGTGCATGTTTTTCTCAATACATTTTCCTTGAGTCTATACTGATCTACTCAATTCTATTATTTTGAAATTCATTCTTTATAAAGATTTTATTTATTCATGACAGACAGAGAGAGGCAGAGATGTAGGCAGAGGGATAAGCAGGCTCCCTATCGGGAGCCCTGATGCAGAACTCGATCCCAGGACCCTGGTATCAGGACTTGAGCCAAAGGCAGATGCTCAACCACTGAGCCACCCAGGTGCCCCTATTTTTGAAATTCTTAGCAGTAAACGAATGTAGGAGAGAGAAGATGAAGGGGAAGAAAAAGGAAGAGAGAAGCACACAGATTACAATGCATTTAAAAATCAAGGCAACTGGGATCCCTGGGTGGCGCAGCGGTTTAGCGCCCGCCTTTGGCCCAGGGCGTGATCCTGGAGACCCGGGATCGAATCCTACGTCGGGCTCCCGGTGCATGGAGCCTGCTTCTCCCTCTGCCTATGTCTCTGCCTCTCTCTCTCTCTCTCTCTCTCTGACTCATAAATAAAAAATTAAAAAAAATACTTAAAAAAAATAATCAAGGCAACTGTGACCAATGTTGGGTGACATTTCCCTCCTTCCAGTTCTGCCCTCTGAGATGGACCTCTTGCAGGTTGGGTTGAGTGTTTGTTCCACAATCTCACTACTTTATCCCCAGCACTCTTTTCCTACAAAGGACTGAAGGCAGGGACCAGAAATGATCTTTCCCATCCTTAGTCATAGGTCGGTTTGAGCTTCATGTAATCAACTGTAATCCTTCTCCCACTGATTTCTATGTTTACTTTGCCATCTTAGGCAGATGACTCACTGGCAAACCTCCTTTCTCTGCCCAGGAACAGCCTATTTCTTGCTGGGCAATTTTAGTTCCCACTATTAAGAACACACTTCCAGGGATGCCTGGGTGACTCAGTGGTTGAGCATCTGCTGGGGACCCTGGGATCGAGTCCTTCATTGGGCTCCCTACAGGGAGCCTGCTTCTCCCTCTACCTATGTCTCTGCCTCTCTCTCTGTGTCTCTCATGAATAAATACATAAAATCTTAACACACACACACACACACACACACACACACACACACTTCCAGTAAGGGCATGTATTGCCTGGTGAGGCTTCCTGAGAAGCAGCATGGCCCTCATATGCAGGACGAAGGATGTAGCAATGTATTTGTCATCTCTAATGTATTACAAAGGTGAAACCAAATCCTATTCTCATCTTTCTCCCTATCTGATATTAAAAAAATAATACTTGAAATCTTGCCCCACAAAAGAACATTTGAGTCAGATCTGTTTAACCTGATAATCATATATCTTCATTGAAAGTTACCAGTAGTTTAATGTGTGTTAGACTGAAGTGTTAGGATTAAAACTCCTTGTAAGTATAGACTGAAGTTTTCCATGGCTATTCATATTATTATATAAAAGAAAAATAACAAAAATGCTTTTATTCTTTGAGGAGGTAGCTGGTATTTGCTAGCAAAGGAGAACTGCCATATAATTAACTGTGTCAAAATGTTTTCTTTGTTCACGGTTAATCTAACTGCAGCTGCTAGGAGGCAGAATGCATAAATATGACTGTGTACTTTTAATTACAGAAAATGACAGGCGTAAGTTGTGACTGGAGCCTTGCCTGATACTGTTATAGGCGAAAATGTTGCTCAGAGACTCATTGAATTAATAAGTAACCTTTTGTTTATTGGGCATCAAAATTGTATAGATGTTAATGGTGGCTAAAATAAAACAAAAACTCTGAATTTTAATCAGCCACTGGAAATGTAAATAAAATCCATGTATCGTATATAGAGAAATCATGGCACACAATAACCAATTTTATGCCAAATACTATTTCACACATGGGACTTTGTCTTGGAGAAAGAAATGTTCTATGTACATGAACTCTCTGAAGATACCTTCAAGAAATTATTTTTTTCCAATTTTCCACTCCTTTCCTTGCAAAGAAGTCACTCCCAATTTAAATGTTTATCCAGGGTGTTCTATTAATAATGAAAAAAATGTTTTATATTTGATGATTTTTAAAAGATTTTATTTATTTATTCATGTGAGACATAGGGAGAGAGGCAGAGACATAGGCAGTGGGAGAAGAAGGCTCCCCATGGTGGGAGCCCAATGTGGGACTCGATCCAAGGATTCTGGGATCATGCCCCAAACCAAAAGCAGATGCTCAATCACTGAGCCACCCACGTATCCCTATTTGATGATTTTTTTGGTCCAACACTATATAGCAATGCCCATTCATGGAAAGGTTCATATCCCTGGGCCCTGAGTTCATTCCCCTCTACGTGTTTATGCCTACAAGACAGTATGACCAGGAATGAAGTAGAATTTCATTCTTTGGGACATTGTTCCCCTCATCTACCTTTAATAGCTAAATGGTATCATGGAATGTTCACTAGGCTTTACATTAAACAACATGTTGTATCTTCTTTGTAACCCTTAGCAAATATTTAAAATGTCTCTGAAAGTCAGTCCATTTTTCTACAAGGATGAGATGGGATAATTCATGTTTAAATCTTAAATACAGTAGCTGCTTAAACTATTATTTATAAAAATCTCTTTCCTATGATTTTTTTAAGCATCCTTTTCTTATCTTTTTTTCTGTACAGTGTTAGATGGATAGGGGATGCAGTTGTGGTTAGAGAAGTTTCGGGAGTCATGGTCAAGGCTGTGGATAAGTGTTGTTTTCAGGCCTTCTTGTTGTCTTCATTCCACTGTTTATCCCTCTATTCAGTCACTGTGGGGGTGGCTGTCACCTTGGTGACAGCAGTTTTGTGCAGCGCATGTGGTGTGAACACTGGCCTAGCACAGAGTCTAAACAGGTTCTGCTGTCACAAGTAATTCACTCTAAGCAGATAAGCTATTGCCTTTGTTCTCTTAGAGCTCTGCTGTTGAAATACACTAATAATAGAACATGTTCATTGAAATTGTGCCTCTCCATCTCTAATTACTGGATGCCAACGTATTCTGACTGCTACTGTCAACAACTGATGGCTGTGGGTGATTGTTTCAGACTGTGCTTCGGGGACTGGGGGGGTATGTGTTCCTTCCACTCAGCCTGCCTTCGCCCCCCTGCCTGGTGTGTGCAGTTACTTGACTGATTCATTTCAATATGCCAAATGGTTTCAATGAAATAAAAATGAACATTAAGAAAATATTTTCAAATCCACAGATGCTCATTATGGATTGACTCTAAGAGAACGTGGAACAGTCACAGAACTTGCTTAGTTAGGACAGTCTATTCATTCCTGAGTTCAACTTACCTGATGTTGGTAGGGACAACTGTTCCACTCTATCCTCACTCCTACCGACTCCTCGAAGTCTCTACACGTTTCAAACCAGGCCTGAAATCCTGACCTGGCCTCTTTCCTGCTGGAGGTGGTCAACTCTGCTGTTAGGCTTGAGGTCTTAGAGAATCTCTAATCTGGCTTGCACGTTGCATCAATGAAAGGAACTCCACGCAAAATGAATTATCCAAGTTCCCACAGTAGCCAGAGCAAAGGCAGAATGAAAATCCAGGTCTCCCATCTGTTGATCTAATACACTTTCTGCCTCGCTTTGTTGTCTGTATCTTTTACTGCTTAGTTCATGTCACTGATAAAATGTGAACAGAAGTTGTCGGTGGAGGTACAAATCCCAGGCCAACGTGGAAAGTTTATCACTGTCAGAACTTCTGTTCAGTTTTAGTTACATCTGCTTGGGATTTTGTGCTCAGTTTATACAAATCTTCTAAAAGACCGTTGGTATTTTTGTATCGCTTTCATTTACTGATACATTTTATGGGATGAGATCAAAATGATCATGTACACTGCATGTACTTGTACACTCAAAGTTGAATTTTAGGTGCCCTCAGAATTTGCTCAAATTCTGTATTATGAAACCTCAGTTGAAACTAGACTGTCCTCCAGAGCAAGTTTTCTATAATGAGGTGGACAAACATGTATTTTACAGAAGATCCAACCTGTTATTTCTGAAAGAAGAGTATATTACCCCTAGTATATTTATTAGAGGCAAATTGTTTTTTAACAGATAGATTGAGAAGGCAGTAATTGACACTTATTATAATACTAATTCTTATCCCTGGATGAACATAGATGTATTTTCCCACTGATTTAGGCATTCTTTCAGTGATTCAGGCAATCTTTCATGATTGTTTCATTAATTTTCAGTGCCTTTGTTTGATTCACTCTCAAGTATTAAAATGTTTTGGCTGCTGTTGATCGTGTTTTTCTAACTTGCTTTTGTTGACTTATTGGAACAGTGTTGATTTTTATGTTGATCCTGCATCCAGCATCATGGCAGAGCTCTAATTGGCCCGAAGAGTTTTTCTTCCCATTTCCTGACTTCATTTTGTACCCCCAGCTTTGCTTTAACCATATTGATCTTAAATAGTTCCTAGAATTCTTCAAGCATTTTTCCTTCCTCAGAGCCTTTGTTCTTCCTATTTTCCTGTACAAGTGTCTTCAGCTATTCCAGTGATTAGCTCATTTGTCCTTATCTTTCAAGACTCCATTTAAAAAATCAACATATTCCAAGAGGTTGTTTCTGACCACAACATCAAAAGTGGGCTCTCCCTCCATTTCACTTTTCTGAAATCACCAGTATCGTGTTTGTTGCATCCTTTGAAAAATGTATCACAAGCTGGAAGTATTTTTATTTGTTTACCTATTTACTTCATAATATGAGTTTCAGTGAGGAAGGAACTTACCAGTGTGGCTCACTGTTGTCTTCTCTGCACCTAGAATAGAGTCTGTCTGACAAATAGTAGCTGCTCAGAACATGTAAGAATACAGAAACAGAGAGCAGAGGTTAATAATAGAAGATTTCCGGTTATAGCATGGAAGATAACATTTCTGAGCATATAATGATACACTTTGTATCCATTGCCCAAGGACACAGATAATATAAAATCATACTGAATATTCATGACAAAGAAAAATTACAAAATTTTCTGTTCCAAGTACTGTCTCAAGGTAATATGCAGGAACAGAAAAAAAAAAATCAACATGTTATTGTCCACAAAGATTTAAACAGTTTGTCATTTTTTGAAAAAAAAATATATATCAAACTTTTCAAACTTCTCTTTGGAGAATAATTCCCCCTTCATTATCCCTATTCTCATACCAAACTCTCCTCTAGAACAGCATAACTTATAAGCACAAACTATCCCATGGACCCCATTTATAGGAACATTTCCTTGTGTGTTGCTATTACTGGAAAATGCATTACCATTACATCTCATTCTCCAAGCTTCTGAAGCATCCATGAAAGTCACTGAGGACTCCAGATTCACCAGCAACTGTGAAAGACATCAGCAACTATTGAGAAAACAATACAAAATGGCATGTAACCCTGGTTAGACAATAAATAAGGAATTGAGTGTTGAGTCTATAGGCGTCATTCTTGGTCAGGCCTCAGAGCTGACTGCCAGGCTTTCTACAATAATATTTACTTATATTTTATAAATGCAATACAATTCCAATAACAAAACCTCAACTTTCCTTAAATGTTTCTAAATATATCTTATTTAAATATTTTATGTGAGATTTACTCAATATATTAGGTTTTTAGAGAGAAAACAGGAAATAGGAAAGAACCTGATATTTGCAAAGTATTTTCAAGGATTACTGTATCTCATTATCATGTGCCTTTTCTTCTATGATATAGTTGATAAAGTTTTAAAAGATCACTGGAAAATGTATTGAGAACTAGAAGTGAGGTCTAGTAAATTAGGAACCAATACACCAAAAGAAGTGATCTCTTAATCCAGAAGTGGCTCCAACTATATTATAAATTCTAGTTCCAAAAAATTGAAATTATGACATGCATGTTCAACAGATATTAACAAATTACATGAAAACTTTTTAAAAAGTAAATACCTGTGTTAGGTATTCTCATTATTATAGACTAATACATGTAGAATGTTCTAATTCCAAATTGGAAAAGCTAAACTTATTTACCAAAATATTTTCAATGAAAACATTTTAAAATATATGTGTATTTTTATCATTACTTGAGCTTTGCACAGTTAATTATTTAAACTAATCTTGGGACGCTTTACAAAATGTGATAGAAATGAAACTTACTCGAAGGGATAGCTATAAATTCAAGATGGTGGGAATTTCATTTCCGTGCTGACCTTGAGCATGTCCAGGAGGAAAACTGGAATTCTCTTAACAAAATAAACCAGAGTTTAGTTTCTGTATGGAGTGAGGTTTGAAATGAATATGGAGTGGAAGTAAATATTTAGAAGATTAATTCCTTGAGCTTCCTCAATATCTTAGTTTTGCAAGACTTTGAAACTATCTTCTCCAGGGACAAAAGAAAGTAATTACCTCTCCTCCACATGGTGTTTAATCATGCTCTATTTTTCGAAGAACAGCTGTGCAACCCTGGCCAGGCTACAAATTAAACACACCTCCTTCAACTTGCCTAGATTTAAAAGATAATGAATATGTTGGGTTACAGAATCTGAATTCCAAAATATTTTAATAGGCTGGAGTTATAGGCTGAAAATAAGATGAAAGTTATCAAGGATAAGGGTAAGATAAGCTCTTATACCTGGGCCCAAGAAGCCAAATGAGCACACTCAGTGTTGGGAAGATATGGCTTAATAGCAATGGAATAGCAGAGTGGATTAGGAAACACAAAATTTGGAAGCTTATTTGACAAGAAGCTAAATACAAGTCCGTAGTTTTATCTGATTAACAACAACAACAAAATTAATGTGACTCATACTACATAAGTAAAGGGATTCACAGTTTAAGACCTAAGTTAGGCTGACAAAAGAAAAAAGATTGTGATATACTTAAGACTCTTTGCAGGCAAATGTGATTACTGTTCATTTAAAGTTTCTTCAAACTGAGACCAAAAGATCTGCACTGACATAATGTTCATTTCACTAGTTTCACTAAAATGTGAAGAGTTCCTCTTCTGACAGAATTCATAAACTTGTAGACACTTGGTGACACCAGAATATTATGTATATGGAGATATTAGCATATGTTCCATACATAAATCAGTGGAACCAGGTGCAGCAAAAATGAGATTACACTGGAGAACCATCCATTTAACTTATGCCACACTTATTAAATCTACTTCACTTTCATAATTCTGGAAAACACTGAAAATTGACCCTTGTACAATACAGAAGGAAAAATATGATATACACAAAAATCACAAAAAGATCTGGAAATATGACATATGAGACACTTTTGAGGCTTCACTCCAGATCATAAAGAGTGCAACATCATGCATGCCAGGAGATAAAATAAACCTCTAAGTGTATATGAAAGAGCAAGGTTATTAGTATCTATGTGAATATTCATTATTACAGAATTGGTACATTTCCCAGGTGGAAAAAAGTGTTTTCTTGGCTCCTCTCTCTACAAATAAATCACTACAGTAAAAACTCTCAAAGGAATGTCAGGTGGGCTTTCTGGAAATATTTACCATAATTGATTTCTGTGGGTTCCTAAATGGTTTGGTCCAAAACCTCATTTATCAACTTTCTGTCTATTTCATTGTAATTGCAGAGTTTTCTATTACTATATCCTGACAGGTCAAGGCAGTGCTGACACAGGAGCTTTCATGTTAGATGGAGGAGCACATTCCACTACACCAGCCCAGCAATCCAGGTTCTTGAGTATAATTAAATTTACAGGGGAGTTATCCTTGTTTGACAGGGAAGGAGTGAGATGATTTGCAGGACTCATTAAATCTTAGCAACATACTGAACCTGCACCAAAACTTTCTTAGAATTTTTACACATTTGACTGAAGAAGAAAAGATTAAATAATTTGGTTCTGCAACAGTGGTACAGATGCTATTGCTGAGCCATAGACTTGAATCTTAGAATCACTGGTCCTATTAATTGAACAATTTGAACATGTTGTTTGCAGAGATGGATATACCAAATTTTGTCATTCTAACACCAATTCATTGCAGTTAGAGATACCTGGCCTGGAATCCAGAGACAGTAAAATTTTCAATGCATTGATTACTAAATATCTTGACTTCTGCATTTTTACCTTTCCTTTACATTTGCCTTTTCTCAGACTTTATTTATTTTCCTTTCTAAAATTAGGCTTTGCCCTGCTCTGCATAACTTCCCCAGTTTTGACCATTTGCTTCTATCTTTGCCAAGAATTTCAAATCTAATTTTGACTATACTGCTTTTTCTACACTGGACACATCTCCTTACCATTCAGTGGTAGTCTTGAGAAACCCTAGATTCTGGATCTCTTACCCTTCCTCCATTCATCTACCCCTCCCTCCAAACTTGGCCAAGTCACACGATCATTTAATTTATGTATAAATGTATCTATAATTTATGAAATTAAAAGTATAGAAAACTTTGCTTTCAAAAAGTAAAAACCATTCAGACTTTTGAATACTACTATTTGAAATGCATTCAGATCCTTTGGGACTCAAAACTATGCTTCTTGCCACATGGATTTCCCTTTGCTTGATGAGAGAATCTGGCTTTAGAATCACTGATTTTCTAAAAGAGTCAGACTTTACATTCAGTAAATAGGGACAGGTAGAAGCTGTGTTTTATCTAAATAATACATTTACATTAA
The DNA here is from genome assembly GCF_011100685.1 of Canis lupus familiaris. Classification (NCBI taxonomy): domain Eukaryota; kingdom Metazoa; phylum Chordata; class Mammalia; order Carnivora; family Canidae; genus Canis; species Canis lupus. Next base: position 14,887,161 of record NC_049248.1, read on the forward strand.
AGAAAAAGATTATTTATTTTTTATAAGATTTTACATATTTATTCGTGAGAGACACAGAGAGGCAGATATAGACAAAGGGAGAAGCAGGCTCCTCGCAGGAAGCCCGATGCTAGACTCAATTCCAGGACTCTGGGATCATGCCCTGAGCCAAAGGCAGACGCTCAACCACTGAGCCACCCAGGTGGTCCAGAAAAAGACTGTTTAAGGAAAATTTATTAAGCAAGATACAACCCCAAATAGTTTCAAGTAGCTGAGCAAATCCCTAGATGGTGAAATTCACTTCATGCTCATTCTCTTGAGTCCAAGTTCCACCAGATAGGAGGCAAAGACACAAACTCCACTTGCTAACTGGTATTCTCCACTCTCTTAAGCTTTCATGGCTACTGCAGAAAGTGAAAAGCCCTCTCTATGAAAAATGGCAAGTGCCAAAATTTAGGCCATTGGGTGTATTATGCGGTGACTCCTAATTTTGTCCTTTCAGTAAAAGGAATTGGAAGATTTCAGCATAGAGTCTGAGCTTGAGACAAAGTCAAGAGAAGGGTAGGAAAAGAAACAGGGTCCTCAGGGTAAGATTTAAGGGGAATTAGACTTTCATTGCCTTTCCCACTTCTACTTCTCTTTGATCCCTGTGCTGCTACAATAATTGGACTTCCCATCCTTACATCTTCTTTATTATTTCTTGTGTTTTGTTGACTCTTAACTCAAAAAGCATCTTTTAAATGCCCAAATTTTATCTTTATTATTATCCTCATTTTAGAGAGGAAGAAAATGAGGAGTCAAAAGATAAGGTCACACAGTTAATAAGTGATGGAGCAGACCATTAAGTTATACTACCTCCAAAGAAACGTAAAGATAGTGATCTGAACTGGAGTTCATGGTGGTGGTAAACGAAATTAGTAAGTGTGTTAGTTTTTTGTGACTTTTCTTATTTCAGGCTATGTAAGACAGTCAGCAAACTAATGTTATTTAAACCCACAACACAGAAGAGGTTGAAATACTTGTCTCATTTAGACCCAGACTCTGTTTTCTGGATTTTTCTGTAGCTATAGAGTTTTTACTGTAGAGTATTCTTTGGTTGTATAAAACATCTATTTATTTATCTGAAATATTTTATTAAAAATTAACAAAATGGGACTGTTCCTTTTTCTCCATTCTATCAACAAAGAACAACCTCTTCAACATAATTAGCTTTTTTTTTAAAAAAATATTTTATTTATTTATTTTAGAGAGAGAAAGAGAGAGAGTGCACACAAACAGGGGGAGGAGCAGAGGCAGGGGGAGAAGCAGGTTCCCAAATGAGCAGGATGCTGGATGAGGGCTCCATCCCAGGATCCCAGGATCCCAGGATCATGGTGTGAGCTGAAGGAGGATGCTTAACCGCTTAATGGACTGAGCCACCCAGGCACCCCTTAACTTGCACACAAATACATATCCTCAGTATAAAAAGGTTGAAGCAGAATTCGGGGATGAATCAATGTGTATGTATCCAGTCATACCACCAAATGGCTGTGAAGGACAGTGCTTGTTGTTACTAGATAATGGCAATATTTAAGTATGTTAGGAATAGTGCAAATCCTGCATCCTGACCCATCAGACATTGTCTGTAAGCAGACAAGAGTTGCTTACAGACATAATTCCTACCTTCAGCTAACTCATTGCTAGTTAATAGAGTGTGTAAAACTACCCTTAGGTACATCTGCAAAGTCACTTTAGTGATACAGCACCACCAAAACCGGCCAGATGCAGCATAGAACAAGATCATAATGAGGATATCAGGGGCATACTCAAAGCAAAGTCACAAATATCAGGTGACAAATATCATACAAAACATGCTCATATTGTTTTGTTTTGTAATGTTGTGCTTTGTTCCTCTTGAGTTATTTAGTGTGGTGTCCATGAAGATAAATTACATCTGATCAGAGTGCAGAAAGACTTGGGACTGCTAATTCTTAGCATGATATTTACTGAGAAGGTTGTCACTGATATTTTTCTGGGATTGTAGAATGGCATTTCACAGGTAAGTTACCAGTGGTAACTAGTGTCCCTTACAGAGTGAGGAGGAAGAAATTAAAATTACTGTTAGACTCTGAGTTAAAATTTTGATTCATAATGTTTCATCCCTGACATCTTCTAATACTGATACTTTTACCCTAAGAATTTTGGAAAGCATAGTTGTAACTCAGAAGTCCCATTTTTCTTAATATGTAAAAATACTTAATATCTATTAGGGTTTAAGTGAAGATTTTAGTTAGATGAAAGCTGCATGTAAAGATCTTTTTGTTAAAAATGTGTGTGTAACTTAGTTGAGATGGCATCTAATCCATATTAATGCTTACAGAAAAGTCCTTAATCGACTGAAATGTTTCCTTTTTTACCTGCTGGAATGTGTGCGTGTGTGTGTGTCTGTCTGTCTGTCTGTGTCCACATCTATGTGTCTGTGTTGGTTCTACAAATACTATTCAGTGACCTATAAGCTGATTAGGAAGATGGCAAAAACTAACAAATGTCAAGGTGAGGTCAGGTATTAAACTACACACTTATTTCAGATAATGTCATTTGCATATTTTATTTAACCAATTCACCATTTTTTCCAATCAACAAATGATTTTGCAATTAAAAAATTAAAGACATCAAGTAAAACATGAAAAATTACTCATTAGGAACAAAATTTAATGAAGGAAATTATAAAATAACTCCACTCTTCAGTGCACACAAGGTAAACTTTATTACTGTAAACAGAAGGAAGTTGCAATGGTTTATTTATTCAGAATGGCACAATGTTATCACAGCTAAATTAAGTCAATACATATTTTCTGACTGTAGGCAAGCAATGTTCTAGGCTCCTTAAGGTTCTGGATATTTACAACCTTTGGTATCACTCCTCTAAGAGGAAAATTTATATAAGACACAATTATGAAGCAGGAATCAAATTATAGTGCAAGATAAGAAGCATTTCAAACAAACAAACAAAAAAAAAGAAGCATTGCAAACAAGGCAGTAAGCAAATGGTACAAACCACCAGTCTACAGTGACTGAAGGATATTTTATGTAGAAGGAAGGAACTTAAAAATGGATAGATGGGGCTCCAGGGTGGCTCAGTTGGTTAAGCATCTGACTCTTGATTTTGGCTCAGGTCATGATCTGGGTATGGAGCCTGCTTAAGATTCTCTTTCTCTCCATCTGTCCCTTCCTTGCGTCTCCCCCTGCCACCCATGCATGTGTGCTCTATCTCCCTTTCTCTTAAAATAAATAAATAAATAAATAAATAAATAAATAAATAGGCAGGCATCTCATGGATAGAAAGAAGGAGAGATACTCAAGAATACTGTGACCAATTTTATCATTTTTAATTGAAGTATAATTGACTTACAACATTATATTGGTTTTAGAGGTACAACATAATGATTCAATACTTGTATACACCATGAAATGGCCACTGTAATAGATCGAGTTATAATCTGTCACAATACATCGATATATACAAACTTTTAGATGCAACAAAACAGTCTTGAGAATAGTAAATAAAGGAATTTAACTAGTAGAGCCACATTGGGGGCAATATCAGTTTTCTTTTGAAGGCCTATGAGGCATTTTACAGATTATTGGGGGAAGGTAGTTAAACAGCTGTTGTGACTGATTTTCCCATAAACCATTCCATAACTTTGTAACTGAGGTACCATCAGTCTAATTGACAATCCATTACTAGCAGGCTCAGTTAACAGTGACTATGCCGTAGGTTTTCAATCCCATCTCTAAATTGAAGACCTTTAAGTTAATCACTCCAGTCTAGGTCTCCCCCCAGAACTTCAGATCCACGCATAAAACTGTGTACCTACTACCTCCGCTTAGATGTCTAATAGGCTTCTCAAATTTAACATGCTGTTCATATTCTCCTGGCAAACCTGCTCTTTTGCATTCTTATGCATCTCAGTTAGTGGCAGTTGGTCAGGTCAGACATTTTGAATCTTCTTTGACACCTTCCATGCCCTCTAACACCACGGTGCCCAATCCCATCTCAAATGAGATGAAGCAGACAAAATGTATTTTTGCTTGGTGGACAGACAGCTGTGTTTCTAACTACATGCTCTGAGCCAAGCCTGCAGTGGCTAGATCCATAACTCTACACTTCCCCAAGCAGCATCACCTGTCCTTCCTCCATTTCTGGCTCTAAGAGTGATGGAGGAGACAATAATGACTGCTCACTTTATTCATGGAGTCGATCAATCAATGGATCCATCATCTGAGCAGGTCTCAGTTAAATACATCAGAGACAAAGTGTTTATAATCAGCTATGAGACCCTTCCTGATCTGGAAACCTCTTTCCTTTCTGACCCTATGTGTCCAACTCAACACCTGGTATGCCCCCTTGCACCTCCTTTGTGCTCATCATTGATCCTTCAACCATATTTGGTAATTTATTCAAAGTCAAACCTTCTCAGTGAGCCTCTCCTGTCCACTTTATATAAAGGCCTACTTTAATATATCTTCCCATCCCTTTCTAGCCCTGTTCCTTCCTTGCTTTACTTTCCCCCTTAGCACTTCTGCTGCTGAAACACTACATAACTTATTTCTTGGTCTTGTATGTTGATTTGTATTTCTACAATGTAAGCAGATATTTCTGTCTGCTTTAAAAATTGCTGCACTGTCAGCACCTAGAACAGTACAAAAGCCCAGAGTAGAACTCAAAAACATATTGGTGAATGAATATATTGTTGAAAATGAAGGAATAAATGTCAAGAGGTGTAGATAAATATGAAGTTTATTCATGAGCCTGGATTTATCCTCTAGGTGAATTTCTCCATCACATTTGTTTCTCTGAATGTGTCTCCCAAGATTAAGCATTGGAGGATGTCCCAAGTCATGGAATTCTTGCTTACCACTACACCTTTAATTCTTAGAAGTAGTTAAGTAGCCTGTTATAGTTCTGAGATGACAGAGAGGGTTGTCCCTTGGTTGAAAATGAAGTATACCTGCTGTGGGAGGACAGAGATAAGAGCTTCTCATTGTCCTCTATGGGCAACCCTCTTGGAAGCCGTGAAATCCTGGGGAGGAGAAACCTGCGGTGGTAAATTCTATCTCACTAAAGCCTGTAAGACAGATGAAGCTTAGTTTGTCAATGTACTGCCTCATTAATTCTCTAATCATCCTGTGGGTGTGAAGGGGACTGCTGTACACCTGAAAAGGAGTTTTAATTGGGTTTTCAGTCAATACAATTTTATAAAATGAAAATTAAGAGGAAAAATCCCTCATTGGAAGGATTCAGTGAACATGTAAACTGAAATGAGAAGGAAGATTTCTTTGAGTTCATGTGTATTAAGGAGATACACCCTATAATTAAAAACATCTCACAAATGAAAAGGTGCGACAGGGAAGAAAGTTGTCATTTTTTTTTCTCTTTGACCTTAAAGTCTTCACCTTCACCTTTGCCATTTACCGCTTTTACAGATACTCCCGCAATCAAAGGTACAGAGCTTTAGTGTAAACCTTCCAGGTAAGATGTGAAATCTAAGTACATCCTCATGGCTTATTTAAACAATTCACCCAATTTTATCTACTTTGAAAGACTTCCTAAATTGGAAAAATATGATGGGTTAGTTAGTTAAAATGTTCCATTGGAATTACTACATTATTAACTAGATACCTAACATAGACTATAAGCTTCACATTGTATTAGCTCATGCCTCTTTCCTCAGCTTACTGGATGCAACAAAGCTACTTATGCAATGAAAGGAGATTTTCAGCCTCTATAGCTTCCTTCAATATGTATTGATAATATAATCTAGAATAGCTACACAGAATATGGAGATTTTTGACAAGTGAAAACTGAGGCATACCAATCAATAATAAAAAATTTAAGTTTATTTTCTCCTCAAAGATTAATATAAGTATCTATGCTACTTCAATTATTTAACACATATTTTAACAGAAGTCCTTTGAGTAAAATTCTTGTGGACAAAGCCTTTGTATAAACTGAGATCTTCACAAAAACTAGTACAAGCATTTAAAATATTTTAAAGAAAAATTGGAATGTTTCTCACTCTGCTTATCTGCATTCCTAAAATCCAAGCTTCTTTTATGTTTGAATCCATCAGTGATTAAAAATAAAAATAATAGGGGATCCCTGGGTGGCTCAGCAGTTTAGCGCCTGCCTTCGGCCCAGGGTGTGATCCTGGAGTCCCGGGGTCAAGTCCCACATCAGGCTCTCTGCATATAGCATGCTTCTCCTTCTGCCTGTGTCTCTGCCTCTCTCTCTCTCTCTCTTTGTCTCCAATGAATAAGTAAATAAAATCTTAAATAATAATAATAATAATAATTAGTAGTAGTAGTAGTAGTAGTAGTAAACAACTCTATGAACAGCAAGTTCAGGTCTGTCATAAAAAATTCAGTGAAAAAAATCTGTAATGCCCAAATAAATCTGGAAGTGGTTGGAGCTTTAAATGCCAATTAAAGCCATAAAATCACTTTTAAAAATAATATTGAATATTAATTTAATTATCATGTAGAGAACTTCTCAAAGCATAATTCTAAAGGTATAAATTTTTAACTTTCTGAATGTCTGATTTGATTATAAATAAATTTAAAGCAAAGCTATATATGAATGACAGGAGTCTTAATATTTTATATTCTTGTTACTTGTAATACATAAAGTATTTTTGCAAATCAGTTCAAAAGAGGAATACTTCAATAACAAAATAGGCAAAGGAATTAATAAATGATTCCAAAATAGAGGGACACCTGGGTGGCTCAGCGGTTGAGCATCTGCCTTTGTCTCAGAATCCCGGGATGGAGTCCCATATCAGGCTCCCTGCCTGGGGCCTGCTTCTCCCTCTGCCTATGTCTCTGCTTCTCTCTGTTTGTATCTCTCATGAATAAATAAATAAAATCTTTAAAAAAAATTATTCCAAAATAGAAAGTATAAATGGAAAAAAAAGGCATGAAAAAACATTAATGAATATTACAGAAATGTATAAAGAAACTCAAAAGTTTCTTTAGAATACACAAATGTGTATTTTATTTTTCTTGGATAGAATATTTTATATATATCTTTTAGAGCCATGCATTTCGAAGTATGCTTTAAATAAAAAATGTTCTTGTTGAAAAAAAACTTTAACTGAGGGTACTCATTTAAAATAAAGAATATCAAAGGGAAAGTGGGTGAGGGGATGGATGAAATAGAAGGGGATTAAGAGTACACTTACCATGATGAGCACTGAGTAATGTTGTATAGAGTTGTTGAACCACTATTATTGTACACCTGAAACTAATATAACACTGTATGTTAACCATACTGGAATTAAAATTTAAAATCTAATTTAAAAAATCAGGCACAAATTTAAAAAAACTTACAATTTTGCCTTTCAGAGTCACAAAAAGATAAAAATAAATTATAATTCTCTATATTGGCAGTGAAACAGGCAAAAATTCTTTAAACTTCTTAAGACAAGTGGCTTTAAAAATCAAAAGCCAAGAAAACATGCATACATTTAATCCAGTAATTCCATTTAGGATTCTGTCCTACGGAATTAATCAAAGATGACACAAAGCCTTTGTCAAAGATGAATGCAATGATACAAATGAAGAATGTTCATTAAAACACTACTTAGAATATTAAAAAACTGAAGAAGCCTACATTTCCAACAACCAGAGATTGTAAATTGTGACATATTCATGCTCGGCAAACAAAAACGATAATGTTGCATAAGATACCATTAACCTGAAAAATGTTGATGATGTATTATTATTAAATAAAAAGTAAATGGACTACTTATTGTGACAAAGATTATAATATGGACAGATCTTCACCAAACTATTCATATTAGCTTTTTCAATTTGGTGTAATAATGATTTTTCAAGTTTTATGCAGTGAGTATTGTATTTATAATTAGAAAGAAATGATATTTTATGAAAGTCATAACACTTTACAACCACCGAGTAATCTTTTAATGTAAAATAAGTAGCAAAACCTACAAGCTTACATTGTTTTAAATGCTAATTATAGGAGAATAATAATCCTCAGGCATTATATTATATGTATTGTGCTTGTGATTTTATAATGAATTAATATATAATAAACATTGAATAATTTCTTTAATTATTGGTTATTATTTTATTTATTAAAATAAATTAACTAAAAACAAATGTTATTGGTTGATATTGTTAACAGACTATATTATTAATTAACATTATCAATTAATGGCTTAATTGTGAATAAATAATAACAAATGTATTAATTTATAATAAATTTAAATAGTCTTTTCAGGAACTTTCACTTTGCAAAATTTTTTAAATTGTGAGCTATAACAGACATTCTGTACACTAAACGTTCTTTAAAAGTGTGGGATGCCTTCGTGGCTCAGCGGTTGTTTCTGCCTTCAGCCCAGGGCCTGATCCCAGAGTCCTGGGATTGAGTCACACATTGGGCTCCCTGCATGGAGCCTGCTTCTCCCTCTGTCTCTCTCTGTGTCCCTCATGAATAAATAAATAAAATCTTTTTTTTTTAAAGAATTCTGTGTGCCAAATATCTGTGATATATTAATGTTGGTATATATTCCCAATGAACCACTCAATCATGTGTGCTGGGAATGGTTTCTGCCTTCTTAGCTGTTGGGATGTAATTTAAAAATTGAAATCCCTGATTAACATGAATCTTGGGGCCTAATGAGAATTAGACAGAACTTCACTTTTTTCTGTCTATAGCAGCACCCATTTATACAGTAATACCCGTTTCTAGTTCCATAATGCCTTTCATGGAAAAGACTCTAAAGTCCATTATGAAACTAATTGGGAAATTCCTTGTTATTGTGAAACCCAGCCCCTCTGGTTTGACCACAACTGCTATATGGCAGTGGAAATACAATTTGATAGCTCCTTATCTGTCTTAAAAGAGGAAATCACAAATAACTTCTCTAATTAAAACCACTATGATTCGGTGGGATTTTATTTTCCTTTAACAGGGAGGACAGTATAATTACACAGATTGGAATGCAGCCAAAACAGTGAAGCTAACTACTTGAAAGTGAAACACCCTGCAAGGATTTAGCTACATTAATAAGCTGTTGGGCATGGGGGATGGGCATGAGATGAATACACAGGACTGTCCCTAGTGGTTTGTGACTAGAACCTACCCCTGAAGATAACTTAGATATTGATTTCAAAATATGAAAATAGTCCCTTTTCCTCAGTAATTTAGCCTGGAGGAAAAAAATGGACCGTCTTATCAGTCTCCAGGATTTTCATAGGTAATTCTGCAAAGGATATTATTTTGTGCCAGATTCAGAGTAAGACTGGTACAAGTAGGTGGACCATCTATATTTGTCAGTTGATTAATTAGAGTTGGTTCTGAAGCAGTTAATGACATGACTGCCACAGGGGCAAATCGGAGTGTAAATTTATAGAACAAGCAGTAATTAGTGTCTCCAGATGTTTTACATGGAATCTAGTTAAAACGCATGGAAAAAATGAAAACAGAAGTAATTACAGTACCTATGAGAAGCAGTTACCACATTCAGATTCATATCTAAAATGCTAAATGGGCACAGGGGCTTCATAGAAACAAACATAATTATGGAGTGTGAAGTTGAACATAGGGTTTGCTGCCTTGGACTGTGAATACTAGCATGGTGATGGCAAATTGTCCTGTGAGAAATACACAATGGGACAGGAGAAGAAAGTAAGATTGACTAAGATGCTAAGCTTGGCGTCATAATTGAGGTCCACAAGAGCAAATCTTCATCAGTTGTTTTATATTGTTTCACACCAAAAAATATTTTGGAGAAACAGATAGTAGGAGAGGTAGAAATTGAGAGGTTTCTAAAGTTTCTCAAAGTCTGTATTGAACCTATCCTCAATTTCAGCAGTATTTTTTCCATCTTTTTTCCTACCCACTCTACTATTTTATGAGTATAACATATTATCGAATTTTTCTAGTTCCTTATTGAGAGCAATGTGTATCTGTCAAAAATTGAGCAGTTAAAGAAGCTAAAATAAAAATAGATGAAGTAGTATTTATTCAAAGTGTAATTATTAAACACCTATTATGCATAAATCATTTATGTAATTTAGTAACTGACATATTTAATCAGCACTCAATAAATGTTGATTTCATCTTTGTTGTTTACTTTCAAGGATTAAATTCTCTCAGATACAAAGATATTAGAAAAGATAGAAACAATAATATAACCAAATGTATGAAATTCTAAGACAGGAATTTTTTTTATCTGTGTTCCAGAGCAATCTTAGGGACTTAGGCCTGTGAATATATTAGAAAAAGTGTATATTTTTGTACTCACATGTACATACATTTTAGGGAATGAGAATCCATTTATATATTATTTTTTCCTTAAGATTCTATCACTACAAAAATGTAAGGAATTATTGGTTGAAGAAAAAGAATGAGGATACCAAATAAGTTACAGAATATGCTGATTGGTGCAGATATTTTTATAATTGCAATCTAAAAATGTTTTAAAATACTGTACATTTACATTTATTTCATAGTTTTGGAATGACACAGAACAATTCCAAGACAAGACTAATATTCTTTGGGAGGACTTTCTTTTCCCAATAGAAACTGGGTCGTTAAAATATTGGGAAGAGAATAGGTAAACAGAAGAGTTAATGAAGGTACTTTGAATGTCCAGGATATTATTAGAGCAAAAACTTCCGTCAGTCCACCCCTTCATAAAAACAATGAAGATAAGGGGGAAATTTATCCAAATCAAGTTTTTCAGAACTCTGAAATTAGCCAAAGACTGGCAACAATCTGAGGTTTATTAAAAAAAAAAAATTTCCTGAACCTCAGAAAGAATAACAATATTTATGGCTTTTAAACTTGATCTACCCCCATGCTCATTTCCTAGTTCTTCAATAGCCTTGTAAAACAATAGCCTTAGAGCCATGGAACATGGGGGCAAGCCAAATTTGGAGTTCCTCAAATGGTTCCATCCCCACAGCATCATCACCATTTGATTTGTCTCAATGCTTCTTAGAAAATCCCTGTTCAAAAGACACTGTCATTATTTGACTTGATCAGAGCTCAAAAGCCCTACCTCCAGAGTATGTGTGGAAAACAACCAACAGAAGTTGTTAAATATCACAGATACTTACAGCGTCAGTTGGGACAAACAAAAGCCTGGATAGGAAAATAAAAGAAAGACCTGGCAAGGAGATGTCCATAGGGGTCTTTGAATAGGTCTGACATATTGTCAGGGATTTAGAAGCCACATATAAAAGCAGGACTGTATGCATGTGAGGAAAGACATTAGTGCCCCAATCTCTCATCTCTGGTTAGTCTTGAGGTTCTGTCCAAGCAGGAAGTAAAGGTGAAAGCAGAGCTATACATTGCCTGAGCATTCCTGGAATTTCTCAATAAAGCATCCATTGACAAAGGGTAGAAGAAGACTTACCGGTTCAAGACATTTAAGAAAATATCTGGCCAATCATTTTCTGACCATTTAGCTAATAAGAGACTTCAATGGCTGACCACCACAGGCAATACAGACTTTTCAGAATCGTTCCAGAAAGTCACTAAACAAACAAATATATAAACCCAGCAGCTGTAATAACAAAAACCAACAATAACAAATCATGGAGAAGGGATCTGAATTCCAGATTTGCCATATGGATTATCTCAAATATCCACTTTCTAACATGAAAATTATGGCTCAAAAAAAAAAAAAAAGAAAAAAGAAAAAAAGAAAATTATGGCTCAAATGCAGGAAAAAAGTTATCAATTAGAAACTGTTCTCGTTAGGAGGCAGATTTTAGATTTACTAGACAAGGACTTTAAATCAGGTATTATTAATGTATTCAGAGAACTTAAAGGAAATCATATCTAAAGAATTAGAGTATGACAATGATGCTTCACCAAATAAATAATATCAATAAGGAGACAGAAGTTTTTTTTTTTAAAGAACCAAATAGAAATTTTAGAATTGAGGGGTACCTGGCTGGCTCAGCTGGCTAGTGCCAGTTGGTAGAGTAGGAATCTTTTGATCTTGGAGGTGTGAGTTCAAGCCCCATGTTGGATGTGGAGCCTACTTTAAAAAATAAATAAAATGTTTAAAAAAGAAATTCTAGAATTAAAAGTGTCATGACTGACATGAAAAATTTACTAGAGGAGTTCACAGCATATTTGAGATTGCAAAAGAAAGAATTGGTAAACTTAAACGTAGGTTAATTAAGATTGCCCAGTTTAAGGAACAGAAAGAAAAACGAAAAAAAAAAAAAAAAGAAAGAAAAATGAAGATAAATGAACAGGATCTCAAGGAGCTGTGGGACATCATTAAACATATCAACATATGCATAATGGGAGTCCCAGAGCAGAAGAGAGAGAGGGAGGAGTAGAACCAATATTGGAAGAAATTGTAGCCACAAACTTCCCAAATGTGATGAAAAACATCAATCTATACATCCAAAAGTCTTAACAAGTTCTAAGCAGAGAGAGTCAAGGAGATCCACACTTATTCAAATTGCCAAAAGACAAAGAATCTTAAAATCAGCAAGATAAAAATGATTCACCAAGTATAAGAGATTTTTAACAAAGTTAATAACTGAGTGTTAATCAGAAACCAGGGGGACAAAAAACAATGTTATCAAAATTCAAAATGCTGAAGGAAAGAGTCAACCATGAATTCTTTTTTTTAAGATTTTATTTATTTATTCATGAAAGACACAGAGGAGAGAGAGAGAGGCAGAGACACAGGCAGAGGGAGAAGCAGGCTCCATGCAGGGAGCCTGACACAGGACTTGATCCCGGGACTCCAGGATCACACCCTGGGCAGAAGGTGGCACTAAACCACTGAGCCACCCAGGGATTCCCCTCAACCATGAATTCTATATTCTGTATGATCATTTTTCAAAAATGAAGGTTTAGAAACATAAACAAAAACTGAGAGAACTTATTATTAGCAGACTTGCCCTACAAGATTTACCAAAGCAAGTCTTTTAAGCTGAAATGAAAGAACACTAGGTGTTCAATCCACATAAAGAAATAAAGAGCATCTATATGGGTAACTATACAAGTAAATATAAAAAGCAGTATAATTCAATTTTCTGTAAATCTTTTCTTCTCCTGTATGATTTAAAAGACAACTACATAAAACAATTATAAAACTGAGCCAGTGGGCATATAATATATAAAGATATCATCTGTCCAAAATAGTAGTACCACAAAGAGAAGTAGAAAACTGCTATAATGGAACAAGGTTTTGATATTATTATTCTGAATTAATTATTTTATTTTTTTTAAGATTTTATTTATTTAAGAGACAGAGTGAGCAAGAGAGAGAACACATGAGCAGGGGCAGAGGAAGAGGGATAAGCTCAGCAGGAACCCCAATGAGGGACTCAATCCCAGGACCCTAGGATCAATGACTTGACTTAAAGCCAGATGCTTAGCTGACTGAGCCACCCGGGTGGCCCTGAATTAGATTATTTTAAGTTAAGATGTTAAATATAATCTCAGGGTGGCCACTAAGGAAATAACTCAAAACTTATAGTTAAAAAATAATTAAAACAGTACACTAGAAAGTATCTACTTAACATAAAAGAAGGTAGTAAATGACAGAATATAGGAATTGTAAAAAAAATGTAAAGAATAATTAGCATAATGATCTATGTAAATCCTACCTTAAACTCCCTAATAAAAAGGCAGGTATTAACAGAATAGATTTTTTAAATGACCCCACTATCTTCTGTCCAGAAGAGAGACATTTTAAACTTTAAGACATGTATAGGTTGAAAGTTAAAAAGATCCAGGGGAAAAAATATGAACAGTAGGCAAAAGCTGATAAAATTTTTTTTTAATTTTTATTTATTTATGATAGAGAGAGAGAGAGAGAGAGGCAGAGACACAGGCAGAGGGAGAAGCAGGCTCCATGCACGGGAGCCCGACGTGGGATTTGATCCCGGGTCTCCAGGATCACGCCCTGGGCCAAAGGCAGGCGCCAAACCGCTGCGCCACCCAGGGATCCCAAAAGCTGATAAAATTGAAAGGAAATAGACAATTCAAAATAGTGGTTGGAGAATTCAATATTTCACCTTCAAAAATGGATAGGACACCTAAGCAGGAGATCAACTAGAAAACAGAAGACCTGAACAATATTATAAATGAACTAGACCTCAAATAAACTTATAGAATACTCCATCCAACAACAGCAGAATACACATTCTTCTTAGATGCACATAGAATATTCTGCAAGATAGACAATATGTTAGGTTATTTTTCTTAAAGACTTTATTTATTCATGAGACACAGAGAGAGAGAGAGAGAGAGAGAGAGAGAAGCAGAGACACAGGCAGAGGGAGAAGCAGGCTCCATGCAGGGAGCCTGACACAGGACTTGATCCCGGGACTCCAGGATCACACCCTGGGCTAAAAGCAGGCGCTGAACCGCTGAGCCACCCAGGGATCCCCATATGTTAGGTTATTAAATGAGCCTCAGTAAACTCAGAAGAATGGAAATCACATAAAGTATATTCATTAACCACAACAGAATTAAATTTGAGATCAATAAGAGAGGGAAATTTGAGGAATTCACAAAAGTGTGGAAATTAAACATCATACATCCATATAACCAATGGGTCAAATAATAAATAACAAGTAAAATTCGGTATATAGAATGGAACACCATATTTGCAATTGTTTGCATTATTCTCTAAATATGGAAAACATAGAAAACTTAGGAAAAAGTCTTGCTTTTTAGCATTGATGTTCAAACTTAATAAAGGTTTTCTTTCAATGCCCTGTTCTCTCAATGCCCTACTCAGGACTTAATCTAAGTAACATCCCTTCCAGAAACCTGTCTTTGTAGCTGTTTTCTATATCCTTAACACAACAGTATGAAGCCATTAATGTTCATCATGTTGTTTATTTTCAGCCAGCAGTGGTCAAATGATCTTTCTAAGGTTGTGCAATAGTGTGTTCTCACCATTAATCCCGATAGTTGCAAACCCCAATTGTTGCTTTACAGATAACCAAGAAGGCAAGAAGACAACAACAAACCTCCCATGATATCCTGCTGCTACTTCATGGTAGAAAATGATCATGTCTATTGGAACATTTTTTTCCCTGCTTTGATTGGCGCATATTTCCTCTTTCTCTGAGTTCCCATGGAACATATGATAACAGACATACTTGCCTTTGTTAATGGCAAAAATATACTCAATATGTTTAACTCTCTTCTACCTTTCCCTCCCATAAAAGGAAAAGATCTCTCAGGTAGTGTGCAAGCTTCAAAGTCTAAGTTGGAAAAATACTAGTCCACATTTAGTGAAGTTACATGGTTTTCTAACTTAGATGATTTTTAAACTGAACTTAAAATTCTTTCATCTCTAAAATAGCTAATAATAGTTTTTTTTTGTGGAAGATAAACTGAGAAAAATAAATTAGAAACATCTAAAAATATTTCTTATCATTTCTACAATCAGCTTTCTGGGCCCAGATTCTCAAGCAAAACAGAGCGAGTGACAAAAGCTCATGTGTGATTATTTTATTAGACAGTGCAATCCCAGGAAAGCAGGAGGAAAGAAAATGGGAGGCAGAAGTAACAATAGATGTGTGATTACAAAGCCTGTCACCACTTAGTACCAGCAAACTGCACACATTTTTGACAATCTTAAGACTGGATAAATCACTGAGACTCAGGAGAGCCTGTTTGGGAAGAAGAACAGAGGATAATTTAACTGCTAGCTCCCATCTCCCAAAGCTCAAAGATTCATTTTGAGGGACATTAAGTTGCCTACACTTGCAAGTAAAGTGCTTGGGCTCTGAGGAAACCCTGATATCACATGTCTCAGCACCAACAGGGAAGCTCCAGGGCAGGAGGGAAGAATCCCACAGCACACATTGTAGAGAGAGAAGGGCCATTCTGAAGCCCATCAGAGCTCTTGTAGAGCTGGTGGCTGTGGCAGCAGGGGCCTCAGAGGCAGGTGATGCTGAAGGGGAAGAGAAGAAGCATAGAAGGTTTGGATTTGCCAAACTTCAAACCAAAGCCTCTGTATAGAAATGTGGCATTATCTTCATTTTCCAGTGACAGATAGGAACAAATACGCTATTGCTCTGTTCTTGGGAAAAAGTGTACACAGGTTTGATTATAAACACTTTGAAAGGACAAAAACATAAAAAACTTTAGGACATTGCAACTAACCAAGCTTTTGGCTTTCATTATACACCTTTGTGTGTGTTCTAATTCTCATTAATCAGCTCACTGTAGTAGTCATCTCAGGCTGACAAAATATCAAAGACTGGGTGGCTTAAACACCAAAAATCTGTTTTGTTACAGTACTGGAGGCTGGAAAGTCCAAGATTAGGGTTCTGGCCAATTCTGGTTCCTGGTAAGCACTTTCTTCCTGGTTTATGGACAGCTGCCTTCTTAGAATCTACAATAGAAATAGATGACATGTTTAAATAAATTAAAGCAGGAATAGAAAAATAAAGAGCAAGAGATTATTAAAACTGGTCACTCATTTTTTGAAAAAGAACCAAAACCATTTCTACATATGAGAAAATTTAATGAATATTATTAAAAATTAAATGGAGGACTTGACTAGCAGAATACCTTCAACTGACAAAAAGATTATAAAATGGACCTGAACAAATCACAAAGAATGTAGTACAGAGAGCACAGCTATGGGAAGCACAAAAGGATACAGTGAGACAGTTCAATATACATTGAATTAAATTCACATAAGGAGTCAATTTTGAAATAGAATATTTGTCATTATAAACATACTTCTGTTCCACTATTCTTAAAATGTAAGAATCATTTTGTTAGGAGTTAGAAAAATCTAATAATTATTACATCTGGATTTGTTATTATAAAACACACTTGATTTTCGGAATAAAAAACGTGTCACAGTAAACACTCAAGCCAATTTTTTGTGCTTTCCTATTTATGTTTCTCTACCTCTGTGTCTCTCGTGGTCTCTCTGTCTTTCTATATATAAAGATTAGATAGACAGGTAGTTAGATACCTGATCATATAACCTGATATGCATGAATAAGTTGATATATATCACCTTATGTGTATGTGCGTGTTTATTATTTTTAATAATATAAAATTGCCATTTGGAGTGTCAAAAACAGTTGCATATAGGCAATTTTATATGGAAACCTATATCTAGACATATTAGACTGAAGATGTCCTATATGTTACAGCCTTTCCATATAAGGGTGGAAAAAATTCTGTTTCTGTAAGGATTCTCAAAATTCTGTCTCACATTCAGTAACCAGTATGACAGTAACATTTAGTCAGAATTGTAGAACCCCCATATAAGTTATAGAGCTTAGCTCTGCTCATGATAGTGATGCATAGTACTTACCTGACTTTGCCCAGCACTCCCCTCCATCTTCCCATCTTCCCCCACACAGGCAAGTATCTAGATCTAAGGCTCTTATATCTCCATAATCTGCTTGTAGAAATAGCTATGGCCTCCTTGCCATTTATTTTTGCTGCCAAGTATTAGTAACATCTGATAGTAGATTTATCTAAGATGAAGATTGGAGACGGGCTTGAAATAATCAGAAAACTCTTCAAATCGCATAGTCTATGAAACTCTTGTAAACCAAATCTATTTCAGAACAAAAAGAACGTGAGCAATCTAAAGGAAAATTATTCCATGTATACGCTGCTTTCATCATGCCACTGCACCTCAAAAGCTTTTAAAGGTCTTCATTGCTTACGTGCTGGATTCCACTTTCCTTTAGTCAATGTTCAGATTCTCCTGAAACTTGCCTTCAGCCCTCATTCCCAATCTTACACTCCAGTAACCTAAGCATCTAGCACATGGCCATCAGTTATCACCTCCAAAGTAAGTTGAATCTTTAGCCTACTCCAAGCAAAATATTACTGCTCCAGGTAAAAAGCCCAAACTCCTTAACATGTTGTTAGCAAAAGGTAGAGCGAGGGGGCTGTTCTTACTCCACAGAAATCCTAATTTCCCACACATGGTTACTTGCTGTAGAACTCCATGTCTTTTATCATGCTGTGCCTTTACCTATAAGCTTTTCTCATCTGTTCTTCCTTCCAAATGTTAGTTCCCCAGTGAAACCCTCCCTGACATCCTTGGCAGAGTTTGATGCCTTTTGCTTTATGCTTTCCTAGTACTTTTTTTATATCTCTGCCTGACTTTCCCTCTACAAATTCACTTTTTTGGGGGGATGGGAGAGGAGTCATGCTATCTGAATATGTCAGTGTCCACAACATACCTGGTACTGTGTATTTCTGCTGAATGAATGAATGAACTAACAAAGGAATAAAAGGTCAATAACTCAAGTTACTTAGTTAAAGGAAATAATGATGGAATACTGATATTTTACTATGTAACAAACCAGAAAAATCATAAATAGTGTTTTTCAAACTCAAAAGCATATCCCCCTGATGATACTAGTCTTAGGAGAACAGTTTCTGTTACTATTATTCCAGAATTTAAAGGCTTTTTCTGGTTCCTCCAGAGATGATAGTTGTACATCTACAGGACTGATTAGTCCCCTGATCTCACAGTTTGATTTATGTGGATCATCACACTCCATAAGGAAAGCCAAAGGAGATCCACTTAGCTGTAAACAGAGCTCATTATAAAACAACCTCCAGCTAGGCCAATGCAGAAGTCCTCAGGGAATGCTAAAGGAAATTGTGGATTTTTTTCTTATAAGGACAAATTATTTTTTAACTATAAAAAGCAAAGTGCATGTTTGTCTTCTTAGTGGAAGTATGATTAATTTTCATCATGTGAGAAAATAATATGTGGATTACCGAAGAAAGTTTTAAATCTTAAAACAAACTCCAGGAGAAATATAAACACAAAAATAAATATTACACATAAATTTTTTACACTTCTTTTGGATAATATAGAAGAGATATCCGCCTACGCATGCCCCAGTTTTGTCATAAAAATCTGGTTTTTAATTAAAAACACATTGAGGTTCTTTTTCTTTCCATTTTTAAAACCGTTCAGAAATTGTAAGATTTGAAAGGCTTTTGGTAATAGCCAGCGAGTTCTGCCATTAACAAATGCCAAAAGAATAATGAAACACCTAAAATGATAAGGTACTAGTGTCTGAGCTGAATAGCCCTTTAATTAGAAAAAGTTCATGTATTAGGATTCAACATTAAGCAGTGATTAATAGATACACCATGTGCTTTTTTCAGTAGGATAGATAACAACATGTCCAATTTTAATGTAAATTTCATGGCAATATTAGCATGTTACTCTAAAGTGTTCTGTCTGATTAGTTTAAGAGGAGTAAAAAAAAAAAAAAAAAGTCTTGATCTTTATGGTGAACACACCCATAAAGTATTAATAATAAAATTGCTTAAATAATGCTATTCTCTGGAATTGTTGTCATGGCTGACTGGAAGGTTTTCATGCTTAATAAGCACATATTACATCCTTTTAAAAAATGAAATCCAAATGAAGGGATCGTTCTTTTTTTCCATCCTAGAAGACCATCTCCTCTTGTTGACCTCATTCCTTACTCTCACTGACTGATCAAAGAAAATAAAAAGCCTGTTTTTTTTTTTCTGTCTTCTTAAAGTAAGCTCTATTTTGACAGTATTTTTTTTTTCCCTCCAGGGAATCTTTAAATAGCCAGGTAACAAGAATTCTCAGAGTGAAAGGTATAGTGAATGTGAAAGCAGAAAATGACATTTGGGACAACTTTTTCTCAAGTTTCACATTCAGGGAGCTCAATTTATTAATGAAAATACTGTGTTTCCCAAATATTGCTGTCACACTTAGGAAATTGCTCTTATCTATACTTATCCTTTCTCACAGCTTTATCTATTATCTAGTTCCATCCATTCACCTTAGACCCATGTTTCAATGCCAAATGCTTTGTGGATGAATTCCATTTTCAATTCCACAATCCAAGATTAAACTTTTCATCTCCCCATCCCCTAAAGTACCTTTCCTCCCAGGGTTGCCTGTTTCCCGGTGACACCACCAGTTGGCTTCCAGGTTCAAGAAATTTACAAGACTAGCTGTCCCTTCACTTCGGATTTCTAGAGAGTATCCTAATAAAAGTTACTTTCAAAAAATTTGTTTCAGGTTCTGTTTTAATCTAGCTTTCCCCCAAAAGCAGAGCCGTAGACCAAAGCTTGTATAAAGGTCATTTACTTTATTTGGGAATATAATCTTAGAGAACAAGCATATATGCAGTGGTTTTGAACAGAGAAAGAGGAAAAACCAATTATTTGAAAATGTGCTTTGTGAGCTGCCACTAGAGCAACCATTGGTTAGTCTTACAAGATTTTCTAAGGAGCCTTATGAAATATGCTTGAGAACTAATGGCCTAGGGCAATAGAGGAAGCAATTCATTCATTGACCAATTCATTCATTCACTGCTCACTACTCAATGTTACAATTTAATTAATACATCTCTGATTCTGCATGCATGAAGGCCAACTAGGGTCCCATGGGTATCCCACACCATTGTGCCAGGAAGTCCCATGGTAGGAAGAGTTACATGTTCTTGGCCCAAAATGAGGTACTATGAGGCTGAACCAAGGTGAAGCTGATTAAACACTTAATGGAACTGGTCAGCAAAGCAGGAGTTGAGGTAAGAGATGAACTAAGAGAATAGGAAATGACCAGCCTATCCTTTGCACCACTCAGGTCCGCCAAATTTTCCATCACATAAAACCCGTCACCTAGTCCCCTTCAGGGTAGTGATCACTTGTAATCTCAGGAAAGGCTTAATTCCTGTGATTATTGAGGTGAATTCTAGTCCACATTGTTGCAGCCACTGCCAAGATCATAATCGATATTTATCATCTCATTCTTTACCATTCATTCCCCTCATCCTTAGCTAACACTAGCCTAGTTTTTTGTTTACTGGGATGACCCTGAATTTCATACCTGAGAGATCTGTACCCTTAGTAGTCTTTCCTTTTTTGGACTATATCTATTCATATTATCCGTTGGGCCAGAAACACAAATAGTCATTCCTCATGAATGCTGTGGTTGCACATGTACTCCTTCCTATTCCCATTATATATCATCAATCCCAGAACTTCCTAGAAATTAGAATCAACAACCTCTACTAAAATAGAAATTCTTCATCTTGGCAGCTGCAATGGCATGGGCAATCCAAAATGACCAAGTTAGTAGCTATAGTTTCAAGTTAAAGAGGAATATAGTGGGCAGCCCAGGTGGCTCAGCAGTTTAGCGCTGCCTTCAGCCCAGGGCCTGATCCTGGAGACCAAGAGTCAAGTCCCACGTCAGGCTCCCTGTATGGAGCCTGCTTCTCCCTCTGCCTGTGTCTCTGCCTCTATCTCTCTCTCTGTCTCTCTCTGGTCTCTCATGAATAAATAAAATCCTTTTTTAAAAAAGAGGAATATAGTAAGAGTTCTACTCTTTTCTGGTAGAAACAATCTGTTTCCACAAACCAAGACCACTGCAGAATCCATATTTGTGGAGATGAAGATCACACAAATTCCACAAGTGGGTCTCTGAAAGAAATGATGAGATGAACCAATGCTACTTTCCCCCTTTAGTTCTGGGACCCATGTATTTGAGCTCCTGGAGAGAGTACCATTTATCAGCCATCCATTTAATGCATACATGGCATCCTAGAGGACAGCACCCCAACCAGACAGTACCTAAGTTTGTGTTCCTTGGGCCCTTAACTGGCCATTCCATTGTCCAGCTCTTAGGTGAGGAGATATATGGTAGAACAAGTGGATTCTGTGTTTGAATGCCCATTATTCAATCCTCTATGTTGTAAAACTGAGATAATTGTGAGAAACCATGAAAATATACATCAGATATTGTACAAGCCCTTGGATGATGGTGTCAGTGGTGCCTTGAGGCATAGAATGCAAATTCATACCCAGAGAAGGTGTCAATTCATTAAAGAATGTATTTTTGTCTCTTCTAATGGATTAAGTTTGATATAATCAACCTGCTGCCAAGTGGCTGTTTTCCCTAAAGGATGTTACTGAGCCTGCATTGCTATATCCCTGCCACTGTGCTCACTGTCTTCACGGTCCCATTCTGCTAGCACCAAGGTTGCCAAAGAAAGAGGCTTCCTAGCATCTATAGAACAAGTTTTCTTTTCTTTTTTTAAAAGATACCTTATTTATTTATTTATGAGAGACACAGAGAGAGTAGCAGAGACACAAGCAGAGGGAGAAGCAGGCTCTATGCAGGGAGCCTGACGTGGGACTCGATTCTGGATCTCCAGGATCAGGCTCTGGGCTGAAGGCGGCGCCAAACCGCTGAGCCTCCGGGGCTGTCCTAGAACAAGTTTTCTACTTGGTTATTGAATTCCCCTTCTGAGGTAATGCTCCCTAGTGGTCATTAGTATGAGACAGATAAATACACGCTTTGCGCCCTCTTCTAGAGATCCGATTGAACACAACTTTCTAAGATTTCAATGTCTCTTATCCTCTCATCATCTTTCTCTGAGTCCTGACCAACTAGCCAAACCACTCTGCCCAGGTACCCCAAACTCCATGAAAAGTGAACTTCCAAATGTTATCTTTGAGAGTCTACTCCATTCTCATATCCTTTGGAGCCAGACCTTTGTAAGCCTCAAGTGTAACAATTATCCAGTAAAGCTAACATGAACAAATCGTACTAATTTATCTGTGAATCAGGCCTCAGTTTTTCCTTTGCCGTTAGTCATAGGGAAACCTAAGATGCCATAGCTGCGAGTTGTGACACAGAAACTAATACCACACAGATGGTTTAGGTATTTTGCCACCTGTTTATTGTAATTTGCTTGTGTCTTCTGGAACTTCTGTTCAGTCCTGAATGGTGCATTCATTATAAATCACTACTCTTCCTGTTCAAACTTATGATTCAATGGATTAAATACACAGCTCTAAGAATCTAGAAACATGGCACGAATTATTTTTTCCGAATGTTGCATGATTCTTTCCTGCAGAAGGAATGGCCTTCTTTTAATACCCTAGGAGTTTTTGTTGTGAGTCTTCTATTGAAGTTTTCCCTCTGGCACATAGGCAGCTTAGGATGCCTAGAATACTTGGCCATTTTCTACTAGTCATGTTAAATTACCATTTATGTCACCAATATAGCAAACCAACATGATGTGTTGTGGAGTATAAAAATGATCAAGGTCCCTGCAGACTATCTAATGACAGAGAGCAGGAGATTTAATGTAGCTCTGAAGCAAGACTATGAATGTATATTGTTGTCCTTTCCATGTAAAAGTGACCTGCTTTTGATTTCTCTTACTATGGGGAATTGAGGAGAACACATTCACCAAATTAGTTGTAGCCAAGTATCAAGTACGAGAGGCTGTTACTGAAAAGGGACCACCTCCAACATGGGTAATTAGTACTACCACTTAGTTAATTTTTGATAGTTTACTGTCATATGCTCTGATCCTTCTGGTTTATTCAAGGGCCAGCCAGATTAGTTAAATGGCATTATTAGGTAGGTGAATCTCCACTACTGTAACTTAAGTTTTTAAGCTAGATGGTGGTGTTAATGTGTGAAATTCTTTTTGGCGTGAAGTATGATTTCTGATGGTTTTCTTTGCTGGAGGTGGTGACAGATATGCAGTTTCAAGGCTTTTACTTTGCCTTTCCTACAATACTGACTGGAACTCCCTAATCAGGTTGCCAATGTGAAAATTCTTCCAAGTACAGAGTAGAGCTACCCAAATTACACACCCAGGAGCCTGGGTAAATAACCATAGGGTTTGTTCAGGTTCCCATTAGATTCATTTCAGATGGCCTTGAACCCAAAATCTATCACCTGGAGAAGACACCCACAGGAGTAGAAGAAACAACACATAATAGGACAGATGAGAATTCTAATAATGCTAATATTTAAAAGAGAGGCAGAGCAGCCCCAGTGGCTCAGTTGTTTAGCACTGCCTTTAGCCCAGGGTGGGATCCTGGAGTCTCTGGATCAAGTCCCACATCAGGTTCTCTGCATGGAGCCTGCTTCTCCCTCTGCCTGTGTCTCTGCCTCTCTTTCTCTCTCTCTCTCTCTCTGTGTGTGTGTGTCTCATGAATAAATAAATAAATAAAATCTTTAAAAAAGAGAGAGAGAGAGGAAAATCATGAAGCAAAAGAGATAGAGACAGGGGATCAGAGAGAAGAATGAAGTGACAGCAATATGCAACAAACTAAGGAAGAAAATATTTTGACGAGCAAGAAGTGGTCATCAATGTGAAATATTGCTGAGCATCACAAAGGAATTAAGAATGAAATGGGGCCAATAGATGAAGAAAATAAGACAACATTCTTTGCCTTTGCTTGAGCAATTTAGGCAGAAAACAGAAACAGATGTCAGATGGTGGGGGCTTGAGAAGTACAGGGAAACTAAGGAAATTGAGGCATTTGAGTTTAAAGTGTTTCGGTAACTTGGCCTTTGAAAAAAAGCAGAAGTGATAGAAAAAAGAAAAAGTGATAGAATGATGGCTTGGAGGAGAGGAAGAAGCAGAATGAGGTGGCAGCTGTTGTCACTGTTGTTTAGGATTGGGACAGCATGATGACGTTTTAGTCAAGATGACAGAGAGAAAGCAAAGATACAAGAGAGTGAAAAAAGAATCTTCTTTTCCCTAAATGCCTTCATTTGTTCAGGCCATGGATAATAACAAATCTCATAGCCAGATCCCTCTTGGAATAAAATCTTTAGTCTCCTATATTGGCTAATTTTATGACCAACATTTTAATTTTATTTCCTTATTGCTTGTAGCTTAGTACAGTAAGATTTACAAAACCATTAAATGTTTGACTGCAGCATAGAGAAGGAAGGGAATATTTCCACAATTACCTTGCCCAAATTGAAGCTGTCCAAATTTAAATTACTAGTGCTTTTTAAAAGATAACAACCTATGCCCAAATTGAAGCTGTCCAAATTTGAATTACTAGTGCTTTTTAAGAGATAACAGCCTATTTCATTTTATTGTCTCTTAATATATGACAGCACTGCAGAATTAAAGATCACACAAGCTGATGATGAAAGCCCTTGTATCGGAAAATGGGATATTCTGGTGTGCCTGAAAAGATTGATTAAGCAATGAACCAAGACAAGTGTATGGTTGTTTCAAAGTAATCAGGCCTTTGGGACTACTTAAGGTTATAAACAGAAGCAGGTGTCTAATTCCTCATGAGTCCTTTTACCATTGAGAACACAGATCACCGCCGATGTGTGTGTATAATACACTATTTTTAGAGGTTCCTATAGTCTATAAAAGTTCATTTCTTTAATTTCTCATTATAAGTTGGGTGCCTCTATGGATGTGTTCCCATAGAAATGTATCTGAATATATGTGATGTCGATATAAATGTATGTGTGAATTTGCACATAAATACACAGGTTCATATATGTAAATGTATATATTTGGGTGTATATATTTGTATATTTGCATGTGCAATTAAGGCTTCATCATACATGCTGGACTCATTTGAATCACACTTGTGTCTTCAACTGTGACTTTAAAATTAAACTGTGGGAAAACAATTCAGTTAGGAGTTTATGATTAATTTTGAGAAGAACACATATATCCTAAGTAATACTGTTGCCTTAAACATTACTGAATTACTATTTATTTTAATTGAAGTTACTGGAAAGATTGCTTTGAGTCAGCACTCCTTTTATAGTTAAGAGCTAACTGTAAAATTCTGGAACCAAAGTATGATTCTTAACATGATGTGATAATAATGTCTAATTAGAAGGGTGAAAAAACAAAAAAAAGGAAACTCTTTATTTATATTCTTTATTGAAAAAAGAATCCAGAAACAGAAATACATAGGGCTGGTCAAGTATCTCCAGGCTCACTTACTGCTAAATTTTTCATCTGACACAGGCTCACTCTATAATATTGTATAGACTTTTATGATTCTGTTGAGGAAGAAAATAAAATGGTAGTCAAGGAAGCATTTTTATTAGGTCATTTACGCCTCTTAACACAGTGTCTCCCTTCAAACATTTACAATAAAGCAGATTTAATCCTTTGCCTTCCCATGAGAAGTCTCACAAAAGAAAATGGAATTGTAGAAGGATCACACACAATGTAAGACAACGTATTTTTAGAGAGTACCATCCCAGGAAGTGTCTGAGTTACATGATGTAATTAAGGCAATCTCTAGGAGTGGCTCCATTTTGGGATGTGCAGGAACTTGGCATTCACAAGAGTTATTAGATATTTTTCCTTTGCTTAGAATCCATCATTAAATTCTAAGACCATACAATATTTGTCCTCAATAGAGAGGCACTGTGATATGCTGAAATAATATAATATTTTAGTCACTGGCTTAGCATCCAACTGTGTAATTCAGAGATTACATTTCTTTCTAATTAGATTTGCTTTCCTTAGCCACCAAGATCTAAGCTACTGATAATATTTATATCTCTAACAACTGTGTTTTATTTATACAAAGGAAGAACAGAACTAAACTTTCATTAAGCAACAACTATGTGCCAATTACTGTGAAATATGCTTTCCCATGTGTTGTTTACTCCTTGTAATAACCCTAAGAGATTAATATCATTATTTCCATTTAACTGACAATACAAGCCAGATCTTCCTGATTGAAAGAAAAGCTTTTGCCTCAGGCTGACAGAAAGAATGAGGACTTCCTTCGGTTGGAGTGTTTTAATTGCCCTGTTACCCAGTGTTCAAAATAACCATATTCTGAACTTGGATTTTAGAATTTTGTGTCACCTTTAAAAGAGAACTCAAATATGAACAACCTTCAGGGCAGTTCCTTGGGAAGGCCACATGGCCCAGAGGAGATTAGATTTGTGGCTTTGTTCTTAGTTATTTATCCGTCAATGGATCTTTATTGAACACTATTTTAGGAGCTAGAATCTACTATTTTAGGAGCTGGAAACAGAACATAAATCTCTGGACCTCAAGAATCTTACATACTATTGTGTACTATAGGGGGAAAGGTGGTGAAGGAGAATGCAGATAATATACCAGAAAGCTCTAAATACTAATTGACCAATATAACCCAAAACATACCTAATTGACAACTTAAATTCTCCCAAGGTAGGCCTTGTGGAAGTTGGGGATATGCATTATTATGGCAATGGACTACCACCCCGAAGCCACACTCTGTGTTTAGTTACCCTGAGGAATTAAGGGTAAAAGGAATAAACCCCAAATTAAAACCAGTATCCACAAAACAGGCAGCATGGGGGCAAGGCAAGGGTTAACTGATGCTCCCAACATAGTTTCCTGTCCATCTTTCACTGTGAAGAGAAATAGGAGAGGAATACAGAGAAATCTAAAGTGGTCCCATGGGATGGATGGAGGTGAATGGAGAGCCACTTTAACACCATTCGCAGCACAGAGATAGGCTACTTGTGGTATGGGTAGAATTGGTTGTTCATAGATGTACAGCTTTGTTCAAATGTTCAGAAATCTCTTAATATAATACCTCCTCCCTTTTCTGGCCTACTGTTTTTAAATAATGGTCCTTTGGTACCCTGAAATAATATTCTTTTTTCCGTGTGCATTTTTACTTTCTCTTACTACTTTGAGTCTTTGATCCTCTGGATACAGCAGAAAAAAATGGACAAGAGATAGGTTCTAGTTCCAGGTCTGCTATTTATATACTAGCTGTAGCTATATTTCTTCAGAAAAAAATAACTCTCTGAATCTTGGTTTCTCATTACTGTAAAACTAGTAACACCTACCATAGAGGGCTTTGAGAATTAAATAAGGTTTAAATAGTTTGCCCCATCAGTAGGCATTTAGTAAATTTAGTTAAATCCTAAAATAGGTAATCCTTTGCAGAAACCTTATTTTTTTCATCATGTGCCTGATTCAAACTGGGATTTCAATACATACTTGTGGACTGAATGTTCACATTTTGTATTTCAAATATTTTCAATATAACACAATTAATGTCACTATGTATAACTCAGTAGTGATCATGCATTAGGCATATCAAATTAGTGGCTAAAACTATTGCAAGTTATTTATTGGCATATCAAATTAGTATATTAATTGGAGATGGAAACCCAGTCTTTTTTTTTTTTTTTTTTTCTTCAGAGTTTGGCTCAACCCTCAGAAGGCTTTCTAACCATTACAGCTGACCCACAATGAAATGGATTGGATTGTTCAGGGGTAGATGCTACATTTCCACAAATGCTAACAAAGTGACTGAATGGGCATCAATCAGGAAAGTGGCAGGGATTTTTAAATTGTCCAAGATGAATCCCAAAGTCTCTTTTTCTCAATGATGTCATAATTCTAAACAGTATATAGTGCTTTATTTAGAAACAAGTCAGAAAAAGGAACTTTTGGTTTTCCATTATATATTTCACAGGGACATTGAAGCATTATTTCATCCCAAATTCTCTTTATAGGTAATAAAACCATCTAACAATAAGATAACCCTGTCAGGCACAATTCTGAGTTTTTTACACACATTAACTCGTTTAATCTTTTTTTTTTTAAGATTTTATTTATTTATTCACAAGAGACACAGAGAGAGAGGAGAGGCAGAGATATAGGCAGAGGGAGAAGCAGGCTCCATGCAGGGAGCCCGATGTAGAACTCGATCCAGGACTGCGGGATCACGCAGAGTCAAAGGCAGACACTCAACTGCTGAATCACCCAGGCATCCCAACTCATTTAATTCTTACAGTAATCCTGTGCAGTAGGTACTATTACTATCACTATATTACATATAAAGAAACTAAGGCATAGAAAAGTTAAAGAACTTGCTCAAGGTCAGATAAATAAGTTAACAGAGCTGGAACTCAAACCCAGGCAGCTCAGCCCAAATCCTCCCAGTATGTAGTGTAAGGGCCACACATACAATACAATCCCTTTTCTCACAGATCCAGAATTTATCCCATTAACCCAGAAGGCCCACGAAGGCACAGACCATGTATGTTTATACTCATCCTTGGACCAACAGTCCCTGACACATAATAGATAACCAGTGAATGGTTTTTTGTAATATATGGAGATTGATCTGGCTATTTTATATGTTTTGTAAAAGGTATACCACAGAGGGATGCCTGGGTGGCTCAATAGGCTCAGGTCTGCCTTTAGCTCAGGTCATGATCCTGGAGTCCCAGGATCCAGCCCCAAGTCAGTCTTCCTGCTCAGTGAAGAGCTTGCTTCTCCCTCTCCCTCTGTTCCATCCCAACCCCCCTGCTCTTTCTCAAATAAATAAATAAAATCTTAAAAAAAAAAAAAGTATACCACAGAAAAGCGTGCTGCTAACTTTATATCCAGACCATTATTTATTTGATTAGAGGTAGTGGTTGCTAAATGCTTATTTATACTATAATTAGTACCAAAAAACCTTTAAGATGACATAACATGAAAATATAAATATTCACGGCAGTATGACCTAAATTAGAAATCAGTAAAATCAAAAAGCAAAACCAAGGGCAGAAACGTATCATAGAGATAAGTTAATATAAATACACATACAATTCTATACAGTTATTTCAAATGGGTCACACATTTGACCTAAGCTTTTCCAAGGCACAGGAGAAAGGGAAATTGATCAATTTAAAATTTTACCTGTCTTTAAGACATAAAAAGAGTATTTCTAAGGAGAAGCAAATCTATTCTTAGTCTTAAACCAGGAAGAAATCTCTTCCAAGGATCTTCAAAAGAGACCCCAGTAAGGAAATGAACAATGTTATCCAGAACATTCTGTGTGCATTCTTTTTTATACTGCTTCTTAACATGAAACCAAGACATCACAGGAGCCTCATTACTGAGGAAGGAGCTGTGCAAACAGCAGGTCGTCCCTCTGTAACCAGCTGGTGCTTAGTTTTAGTAAGAAGCTTGAGGTAAGTTGCTAAATTCCAAATGATTGTATGTAGCTCTGAGTTGAAGGTAGCAATAAGTTGAAATAATACCTCCCCTAAATTCTTCTCAGTCTGTTTCCCTCACAGCCACCTGAGTGTCACTTTGAATCCCTTTACACACTATCGCCCTGGTTTTAGGCTAAAGTCTATAATCTTTAACAAGAGCCCCAAAACCCAGTGTAATCTACTCTCCCTTCGCCTCCCAGGGGTCTCACCCACCACACCTTGCACTCCCATGCTAATTGTTATCTGCCTTTAGGCTAAATCACCTTCGTTTCTCCAGTGGCTCTGCATAGGCCATTCCTTTTGCCTGGAATGTGCTTTCCTCTCCCGCCCCCGTCCTTTATCTCATTAATTCCTGCTTCTCAAAAGCCCTTCTGATTAGATTGTCCCCTCTCCTCCCGTTTCAGTAGGCTGGGCACCTTGCATCATTACAGATTGTCATCACACTTGGAATATTTCCATTGTGCAAAGTATCAATATTTTTAGTAGCTCATTCCATTTCTTCTCCAGCTGTTTATCAAGTATTTTAGATGAGCATCTACTTTGCACTGGGTACTTTTCGAGCCCTAAAAAATAGCCAGGAACAAAATATACAAACCCCCCTACCCTTTCCATTCTAGTGTGCAAGGCTAAGTTTCTTCAATAAAATAATAGTGCCATGTGGTCAGTCACTCTTTCTCTCGTTACTGATACATCCCCTGTACCAAGTTCAGCATGTTGTGTGGAGTTTGTATTAGAGTAGCCTGAATAATGGCATAGAGACAAAGGACTCTAAGATTTTGGTAGCTTAAAGCAATACAGGTTTTTGATTATTCTGTATGACTAGGATCTCATCACATTCAGGGACAGCTCAGTGGAATAGTCATCATCTTAAATATTGCCAGTCATTACGCCAGAGATAGAGGAAAAAAAAACTCTTCAGGGTTTCAACTAGCGGTTAAATGACTCCCCAAGGTTTTAACCAAGAGTTAAATACTCTAGCCCAGAAGTGCACAAAACACTTCCACTACAACTCATTGTCCAAGATTAGTCACCTGGCCATATCTATCTAAAAAAAGCCAAAGGGAAGAACCATAATTATTTGGCAGATGTCACTACTGACTATCACAGAGAGAATTTAATCAATATTTGAGGAAAATATGACTTAATACCAATGGAGAATAGCTATGATATACATAAAAGCCGTGTGTGAATTTCTCTGTGAGATACATATATTCATACTATGTGCACCGTAGGGACAAATTAAACTAATGATAAAATGAGTTTGCTTTGCTTCCTCTCACATCATCTACTTATAGTTTGATTAAAGTCAACAAGGAATGATGAAACTGCTCTGCACAAAGTATAAAGTAGGTATCCTATAGGCAAATAGCTGAGAAGTCACTATATATTAAAAATTGATTCTTCAAATGAACTATAAGGTATTTAATAGGTTGGATTTTGTTAGACTGGTTCACATGGCTGTTTTCTCTGCATGGCTTTGCAAGTCAGACTTAGACACATCCTGCAGGGTTGGCTGAAAAGCAAGATCTATTGCACATTTTGTTCTCCTTGCCAACTCTAATTTTGTATTTTGCCTGAACATTCAATTTTCTGTATTTAATTAAAAATTAATTAAAATTCATTAGAGTATAAATTGTATCTCATAATTTCATTGAATTCTAGCCATGGGTCATGCTTCTTAAACACAGAAATGGCCTAGCATTTTATTTCAATATGAAGTGGAAGAATTGTTAGGATTATTTCAATGCCCAGATGGGGATTTGGTATTTGTTTGACTGAATTCTGTCTTTAATTTAGAGCAAGAAAGGAGTTTAGGGAACTTAAATTAGAAAGATTAGCCAGAGCAATAAGAAAATCCAGTAGGAATTCTTTCTTAAGATGTAAGATTTTTGTGAAATTTGTTTGCCCCTTTCACAAATTTTTGTGAAATTTGTTTGCTTCATGGGATTTTTCAGCTACTAAATTCTGAGGGTTATAGCCCCTCCATGAAAGAACAGGCCACAATACTATGTTTTAGAGGAGTAATTCCAGCCTGGAGTCATTGAACATACTTTTGGAGGACTGAGAGTTTCCTATGTAAATGGTTAAATGTTATCCTATTTGATAATAATTCATATGTGTAAAAATAAATATATATACATATAAAAATGTTTTAGAAAATAGGAATGATACATGGCTGATGTTTCTTTTAGATCTGACTTGTATTTATTTTTAAAATTGTAGTTGAGAACACAACACGCAATCCATCTTCTTACTATTTATTATTGTTGACTATAAGTGTGGCAATACACAGCACACCACCAGAGCTTATTCATCTTGCCGAACGGGAGTTTTATGCTGTGATTAATAATGTCCCATTTCACCCTCTACCCAGGTCTTGAAAACTACCTTTTTAGTCTTTGATTTTATGAATCTGACCATTCCAGATGCCTCATAGTAGTGAAATTATGCAGTACTTATCTTTCTGGGTCTGGTTTATTTCACTTAGCATAATGTACGCAAAGTCCATCCATGCTGTTGCATGTGGCAAGATTGCCTTCTTTTTAAAGGCTGAATAGTATACCATCATGTGTATATGTCAAATTTTCTTTTTTTTTTTATATCAAATTTTCTTTATCGGTTCACCTTTCAATGGGCATTCAGGTTGTTTCTACATCTTGGCCATGGTGAATAGTACTGCAATGACCATAGGTGTGCTAATCTCTCCTAAAGAACTTGATGTCTGCTATTTCTCTGATACCAAGCAGTATTAGTCTAGTTATTCTATGTATTGATAGGTGGAATAAAGAAAATTGTTAGGGATAAGAAAATAGTGGAGTCAAGCCAATTGAAACATAAATGATAAGCAAAGTGAAGGATAGTTTTAAAATAACCAAAATAAGATTGGCGTTAATATAAGTATGTGTTACTAAAAAGAATCTACACGTCACACTTAGTATTAAATATATGTATCCAATGCAACAGTGGAGTCAGCAAAAAAACATCTGCCACATTAAATCAATGTTGACACTTTAAAACTAATAGGTTTGTAGTTTTATTTCTAGTTGATTGGTAAGCTTTTATTTTATATTCTATATGCACTGTAAACTTTTAGTTTCTTTTTTTTAAGATTTTATTTATTTATTCATGAGAGACACACAGAGAGAAGTAGAGACATAGGCAGAGGGAGAAGTGGGCTCCTCCCAGAGACCCCGATGTGGAACTCGATCCTGGGACTCCAGGACCACACCCTGGGCTGAAGGCAGGCACTCAACCGCTGATCCAGCCAGATGTCCCAACATTCAATTTCTTATTAGAGTTTATATCTATTTAGACTTTACAACTAAGAACAAAATTCAAACCCTTTACCATGACCTGTAATGCCCTGAGGGAGCTGGCCTCTTCTCACCTGGTCCCTTCCCATTTTGCTACGTTATGTTTGGACTACACTACACTTGACCACACTACACTTGACCACTATGCTCTAACTCCTTTGGCATTTCTGACCATTCTTAAAGCACACTCAACCCTCTCTTACCTCATGACTTTTACACTTGGCATTTCCCTGCCTGGATGCCTTTTTAGGCTTGTAATAGAGCTATTTACTTCTAATCTCTCCAATTTTAGCTTAATATACCATTTTTGGAGGGTCTTTACCTCACCTTCCTTCCTCCCTCCTCTACCATAGTTTTCTATCAGAATTCCCTATTCATTCCCTTTATTGTACTGAGCTCAGTTTATAACTTTATTTACCTGATCAGAGCTTGACTCCCCTAAACACCAAATATACCCACACATACAAACACACTCCAGAATGTAAGGTGCATAGGTACAATGATCTCATTATCTTAATTTTCATTTTATCCCCATGTCTTAATAAAAGAGTGCCTGGTACATACAATAAATTATATTTGACTGAATAACAAAATTCATCCCCCACTAGTCTCCAGTACTATCTTTCTAAAAATCTTTGCTAATTTTATCATCAAAAAATGACATGCTATTATTTTAATTTGCCTCTGATTACTTGTGGCATTGGACATTTTTATATGCTTATTGGCTATATGTGTACTTTGTTAGTGAAAATTCATATATTTTCCCCAGTTTTCTTTTAGGGAAGCTTTTGATGTATTTGTGTTATTTATATAATCAGGACATTGATCTCTTAACCATTTTGTGTATTAAAAAATGTGACTTTCATTATTTTGTGCGTTTTTGTACCTAATACTTTATGACATGAAAGTTGTTAGTGCTTTTCAGGTGAATTTTAGTAATCATATTTCGTAGGTAAATAACACAAGACTAAGAAGAAAATTTAGAAATAACTCATGTTTCATAAGACCTATACTGTATGATTTCACTTGTGTATGGAATCTAGGAAACAAAACAAATGAATTTAAGGGATAAACAAGAGAGAGGAAAAACAAGAAACATAGTCTTAATTCTAGAGAGCAAACTGATATTTACCAGAGGGGAGGTGGGTAGGAGGATGGGTGAAATGGGTGATGGGGATTAAGGAAGTCCCTTGTGATGAACATCAGGTGTTGTATATAAGTGTTCCATCACTAAAGTCTACACCTGAAACTAACATTATACTTATATTAACTAACTGGAATTTAAATAAAAACGTGGAAGAAAAAAAGATCTATCTAACTCAAAATTCATGTTTTTTTTCTACTTTCTGACCTCTGCACACTTAGTCAATATGTCTTAATGCTTGGCAGCAGATAGCTAAATCTGTTTCTGTGCATATGTTTAAGGGAAGAAATAAGTCTAATTGCTTTATTGTCACATTCACATGAATATATAATGAGTGCAATCTAGCAGAAGATCTAAAGACCCAAGAATTCTCGATTTTAGACTGTTGTGGTATTCCTAATGGAAATTGCTCATTTGCCTGCATTAAGACTGGTTGGGCCAACGGAGGTGTTCTGTTTCTGAGCTTTGGACCAATTTTTTTTTTTTGTTACCTAACAGTGGTATTTCATATTAATTAAAAACTCTAACTGATTGTCCTACATGTCTGTTTAACATGAATGGGAAAGTGCATTTGTTCTTAATTAGCGATTAAGTAGACAAAAATGTTTAATGATACAGAATCTATGAAGAGAGAAGAAAATCAGTGTATTCTTTTTAGTGAAAAAGTTTGTAAGCCATTATCCAGGATTATCTTTATTTTCATTTGACTATACAGAGTTTTGTACTTTAAGAGGAAGAATTCTGAAGTTACTGTTTCTCATTTTTAATCTATTGGGAGATGATTCATTATTATCATTCTAAATAATATATCTTGAGTGACACGCTTTCTTCATACTAGAAGATAAATTGATAATAAACTGTTCCATTTTATTAAGATTGATGGAAGTATACAGTCTTGTCAATGGAGTAGAACAAAAGGAGCAAGCCATGAAGTACAGTGGGGGAAAACATAGAAAAAGATGTGAATATGATGCCTACAATTGTGGGATCAAGTAAAAGTTCCAAATATTTTTGTGTAGTTGCTACAGGAAACTTTACTTCAAATTAAGATGTTAAAGTCATTCCATTTAAATTTTTATTGTACAATTTATTTTATTTTTGTCTGTAGTTCAGTCAAGGAGTCTTTTGCCCACTGTGCACTAAGAAGCTAGTGGCAGTGTTGGGACCAGAATTCAGGAGTCTTCTGAGTCCCCTACAATATTCTTGTAACCATATGAGTATTTCTAACTCTGACATGGTTTGACTTGTAATTATCACATATCACAATAACATATGCAATTCATCTTCTGCCGGCCACTGTGCACGCAGTCATTGTACATGGCTACTATTAAAATAAATCACATTACACATGTAGAGATATGTGCAGGGAAATAGTTTCTGTAAGCCCAGCAAAGATATAAACAGCCATGAAACTTCAAATGAAATTCTTGTTTCTGGAACAGCTAAATCAATCATAAACCCTGAAACTTCAGTCCAATAACATGTTTTAATCAACATCAATTTCTCTTATGGTCTTATGTACAATATCTTCCTTGAAATACTGTCATTTTTGAAAGTGATTTAGATACTGATTTTTAATCTTCTTCCTTTGGTATTATAGCCCTTCTGTTTGCTCATTTTCTGATTAGGCTGTTTTATATGCATTTCTTCTCCAGTGAGCCTCCTTGGTTAAACAAAGGTAATGATGATATGATCTTAGATTAAGTTTAGTTTTGAATGTCTTCTCAAGGGTTTGAAATCAGGTCAGAGGAAAAAATAAGTGGTTTAAAATCAAAGCGTCCTGATATAGCTGTATTTATAGAGAGTGCACAAAATGCCACATAAATGATAAGACTCAGAAAAGATCATACAATATTTTGTTAACTTTCTAACTCTTAGTTACATTTGACACAGTAAGATAATAACTAAAAAAAAATCATAGTAAGAGAACAATTTTGCACCAATATAAAGTAAAACATACCATATTTTGCTTTTTTTTAAAATTTTTTCCTAGTCACAAAAACAGTATGGGCTTAAACATTAAAAAGTATATCATAAATAGTAAATAGACTATCCTGATTAGAAATAGAAGCTCAGGGACACCTGGGTGGCTCTGTCAGTTAAGCATCTGACTGCAGTTCAGGTCATGATCTCAGGGTCCTAGGGGCCTGTCCTGTGTCAGGCTCCCTACTCAGTAGAGAGTCTGCTTCTCCTTCTCTCACTGTTCCTCTCCCCCTATCTCTCTCAAATGTATAAATGAAATCAAGAAGAAGAAGAAGAAGAAGAAAAAGAAGAAGAAGAAGAAAAGAAGAAGAAGAAGAAGAAAGGAGGAGGAGGGGGAGGGGAAGGAGGAGGAGGAGGATAGAAACTAAAACAAAGATATAGAAATACTGGTTTTGGTACATAAAGTATTTTGCAGTTATTTGTTATTTCTACTATCTAAGTCTGAATGATTTCCCTGCCTTTTGGATTATAGGAATAAGAATGCCACAGTTCCCTTATCTACCACAGGCCTCTGATCCCCTCATCATTTGCCTTAAAATAAGCTTCATTTCTCAGTGCCAAAATTATACTCTGACGTCCACTCTGGTCTTTTGTTGTTTTGTTTTGACTGGACATAATTTAGAAAAATCTAAGAACAAATGTCAGTCTAGACCCTCATAGAGCCTCTGGTCATAATCCAATTTGTTTAAAGGCTCATGGAAATTCATTTTGTTCATAAACAGAAAATTACCAGTTTCTTTTCCTAATTCAGTTGATTTCCAAATCTGAAAGTATTGATTGAATCCCTCCCTAGAACTTAGTATGGTTCCAAAAGGCGCTTCAAAATATCAGCCTTTGAGTAATTCTGGGTCCTGGGAGAGAAACAGAAAGATCATCAGATGAATTTCTTCCCTTCAGGTAGCTTACCGTATGCTCAGAGTGCTAAAGAAGAACAGCTAAAGAACACAAGCTATATGTCCATTGGATAGCTTATAACTCTAATTATTACCATAACCCATGGTGAACTTCCAATCCTGCAATTACAACTGGAATTTCTAACTTCTCTCTTGCAATAATTCAAAACCTTTTTACTTTCTTTTCCTTTTTTATTTTGATAATGTTCATCAGATATGAAAATTAGATCCTATGGGATTTCAAAAAAAAGAGAGAGGAGAAAATGAAAACTAAAAAGAATAAGCATATAGATGACCATTTCTTCACATTTTTCTTTGATCTTTATGAAAGAGACTTGCCACAATCTATTTATTTATCAGGCTCATTCTCTTTGCCTTCCTACCAATTTCAAAGTTGACTGCTCCTACAAAATGAGGAAATTAAATGATGAGAGTGAACAGGCACTGCCAGAACAGTATGGGGGATTTGCTAGAAAGGACTCACTTGATTTCCTTAAAATCCCAGACTCTAGCTCAAGATTATTCTCTTAAATATCCTCTTCACTTAAGTATAGTTTTCTTAAGTACCCTCTATTATCATTATTTAATTTTGGTCTCTAGGATTAAGATTCTATTGTTCCAAGAGAGATTACAGATTTTATATTAATCATTTGAATATTTTCCTCCTTTAGATATGCCTGGATGCTTCCCTATGGGGGAGCAAGGCCTGGAGGATGGGGAGGGGTGGGATGGATTTTCAATGCTATTTATAATTACTGATCTGTGCTATAATTATATTACTGTTCTTTTTTCATTATCTGACACTAGAAAAAGACAGATACATTTAGTCATTTTAACTCTAATACTGTATAAAAAGCTATATTATCAAGTATCTCTCCCCAAATAAAATCAGTGACATTCTACATCTGACAAAACTGCCACAGTATTGGAGAATAGATCTGTCATGAGAGGTTCCATTTTTAATTTGTCATGTGAAAAAGTTTTTTTTTTTTAATGTTGATGGTAGTCAGACTTTCTATGTAGGTTTTCTTTTGTCCACAAACATTACCTTTGAGGTGTGAAAATTTTTAGAAATGCACCTTATTTTCCACTTTAGAAGTGATATAATTTCAGTGTAATTTCTCTTAGCCCCAGTTTCTTTACCTGAAAATGGTGATATTAATTATCAATCTCCTTGGGCTGTTAGAAGTGGTAGATTTTTAGGAAACATCAAGTTTGACACAAAGGGGTCCAATAAATGGTACCTGCTGCTAATATTAATATTTAGTCTTATTGGCTTTGAAGTTGAATTCAAGTTCTAGTTCCCTTTAGAACATATTACCTGAAAATTTGAACTTTTGTGATTATTAACTACTCTAAGATCTCTTTTTTTTTTTTTTAATTTTTATTTATTTATCATAGTCACAGAGAGAGAGAGAGGCAGAGACACAGGCAGAGGGAGAAGCAGGCTCCATGCACTGGGAGCCCGATGTGGGATTCGATCCTGGGTCTCCAGGATCGCGCCCTGGGCCAAAGGCAGGCGCCAAACCGCTGCGCCACCCAGGGATCCCGATTATTAACTACTCTAAACACTTCTCTGTATTTTATCTTTTGACATATGCTACTTTGTACTTATGTTCGTCTTTTTTATGTTTGTCCATCTCCAGCTAGATTGTAAGCCTCGGGAGATGAGGACAACACCACTGTATATCTCTAGGATCTTTTTAACAGCGTGCCTTATGGCTAGTAGACTCAATAAAAGTTAGGAATAATTCAATTATATTTCCACTTTCTTGCTTTCTTGAATAAATGAGATTTCTATATTAACCTCTTAGAGTTATTACTTTAAAAATAATATTTTATAGTGATAACTAACTTGATCTAAGTCATCCACTTACCAGATTCTAGAAAAAGGGTATTTATCCCAAAGATACAGATGTAGTGAAATGATGGCACACTTGCACCCTATTGTTCCTAGCAGCAACGTGCCTGAAGCCAAACTGTGGAAGGAACTGAGATGTCCTTCGACAGATGAATGGATAAGGAAGGTGTGGTATATACATACAATGGAATATTACTCAGCCATCAGAAAGGATGAATATCTGCCATTTACTTTGACATGGATGGAACTAGAGAGTATTATGCTGAGTAAAATAAATCAATTGAAGAAAGACAATTATATGGTTTCAGTCATAAATGGAATATAAGAACTGGTTTAAAGGACCAGAAGAGAAGGAGGGGAAACTGAATGGGGAAAAATCCGAGAGGAAAAAAAATCATGACAGATTCTATTTTTTAAAGAGTTTATTTATTTATTTGAGAGAGAGAGAAAGAGAAGGAGAGAAAGCAGAATGGCAGGCAGAGGGAGAGGGAGAAGCAGACTCCCTGCTGAGCAGGGAGCCCAACAACCTAGGACTGGATCCCAGGACCCTGGGATCATGACCTGAGCCAATGTCAGATGCTTAACTGACTGAGTCACCCAGGCGCCCCTCTAAAATCTAGGAAACAAACTGAGGATTGTTGAAGGGGAGGTGGGTGGGAGGATTACTGGGTGGGTAACTGGGGTAACTGGGTTATGGGCATTAAGGAGAGCAGGTGATATGATGACCATGTGTTATAATATATGTTGAATTTAAATTGAATTTAATTTTTTTTAAAAAGGGGAAAAAAAGGATCTCATGGAAGTCAGCCAATGAATATCACAACTGTGTCAAAACACTGTAGCTGATTTCAAAACCTTGCCTTGTCTCTCACTGTGCCAATTTACTTTCCCCAAGATATTCCAAATTTATTCCTGACAACAAAAGGCTCAGAGGTATTGCCATAGACCCATGGTGTGTTAGTTGCTTCTCTGAGAAACATGGGTTTACATAGGAGTTTTTCCCTGGCACTTAGAGTTAGAGAGAGCACAAGCCAAGAGAATATTTTGCTTTCGTTTGTTAAAGCAACATCAACACTTCTTATAAGCAGTAGGCAAGAGTGTAAAAGTAATATTTATTGTAGTGACAACCCACAGAAAGTGTCCTTTCATCAGCTTCTAAGAATCTGTTCCTCTCCCCCTTACTCCCAGAGTAGGGACCCCTGAATTCAACAAGCTTAATGTAGTAAAACAGAGAACCTCATGGTAATTATCATGCCTGACTCATGAAGGCCTAACAAAGAGTTACTACCTGAAGGATAATGGGGGGAAAAAAGAGATGGACAGACAGATAAGTAGAAAGAAGGGGGAAGATTTACCAATGTAAGGAAAAGCAATACAAGTTTGCATGAAAAGGACACCAGAAGTACAGAATCAATAGACACAACTAGTGAAACACAGAAGAAAAATAATTCTCTAAATGCAACATGATCTTTGGTCTTTTATGATGTGAGGGCAAATGTTAATCAGATATAGCACAAAACAATTAAACTCCATGACCATTCTTTTCCTCACTGGTGCATAATTATAACAATAGGATTTTCATTGAATACATCACCATCAAAAATCAGTCAGGGGAAGAAAAATGACAAAGTATGTGAATAATGTTGGTCCTGAATTGTTAAGCCTCAGTATCCTAATACTGGAGATTCTTGGAGTTTTTTAGTTTTTAATTTTGGAGATTTTTAATTTTTTCACTAATGGCTGAGAGTATTTCTGAGTAAATGCGCAGTGTTTGACATTCAAGACAGTGCCTTATGTTATGTTTGTATAGAAGTTTTGGACTTAAAGAATGATAATCACATTTAGCATTTTGTAGATGTGATTATTATTTGAGAGCTGGCAAATAATATCTGATGTGGTGGTGAGCTGGGCTAGTTCTCTGAGGGACAGCTCCAGAGTTGAAGAGCTATCAAGGGAACTTACTCTAGGAGGGTGTCAGAAAGGAGAATCTTGAAAAGTGTGGGAAGAAAGAAGACCTGATATTGGGTATGGCAAGTGGAAGGCCTTGCTGATGGTATATTGCTGGCGGATGGCAAGAGATTACTGGTGTCCGCAACGGGCTGAGGCTAGTGGATGGTGCTTTGTGAGCAGTTAGACCAGGCCTTTGGGGCAAAGAGAGTGGGACTGTCAGGCAGTGGGATTAAGCTGGATTTCTTCAGCGACGAGGGGATCATCCTCTCCTGGAGGACATTTTACACCAAGCAAGGACAAAGCTGAAAACCTGCATATTTAGAACCTATCCTTTACAGGAATCTGACAGTATCTGAAATGCAAGGACTACCTTCCTTGAAGGTAAGCAATGGAGGATGTGGCATCCCAAACCCCAGGTCCAGACTTGTCCCTATTTGCCTTCTAGTTTGGGGCATGCATGGTATACCCAAAGAACAAAGCCTTGTGGATCCCAAGAAGGATGGTTTAGGAAAAAATTTAAATTATACGTCTAAATTATAGGAAAAAATAGCAATGGTCAACATCAGAACCAAAATATAGTACCTGAAGACTTTCTTTAAAAAAAAAAAAGATTTTATTTATTTATTCATGAGAGACACACACAGAGAGAGAGAGAGAGAGAAAGAGAAGCAGATACATAGGCAGAGGGAGAAGCAGGCTCCATACAGGGAGCCCAATGTGGGACTTGATCCTGGGACTCTGGGATCACACCCTGGGCAGAAGACAGACACTCAACCACTGAACGACCCAGGCAACCCATGAAGACTTTGATCAAGCAAACAAGTTAGGTCTTGGGAGAGGCTATGGGGAAGGGGGAATGATAATGTTTTTGAAATAATGAATAATAAATAACATTGCATTATTAAATATTTCTTAATGTAATCATATTTGTTTAGTTCTCATTTCCTTTTTTTTTTTTTTTTTTTTTAGTTTCATTTCCAATGTAAGCGTCAGGTATCAGTATCTACCCACTAATTCAACTGAGGTATTATCAAAATAATAATAGTATGTATTGTTTATTAAATATCATTTATATCATATGGGTTCATGGACTTCCCATACATACTCAATGTATATTCATGACCCAAATATGCAAAAGTGATTCTGTGTAAATCACTCCTTTGTAACTCATAAGGACAGCTGTTTTTAGATCCTTTTTACCAACAGAAAAAAAACTGAGAGTGAGAGAAGCAAAAAATATGCCAGAAACCAAATGGAAGTTGAAAGTCATCCTGCCAACAAGGACATGAGAAAATGCTCCGCATCACTTGCCATCAGGGAAATACAAATCAAAACCACAATGAGATACCACCTCACACCACTGAGAATGGAGAAAATTAACAAGGCAGGAAGCCACAAATGTTGGAGAGGATGTGGAGAAAGGGGAACCCTCCTGCACTCTTGATGGGAATGTGAACTGTTGCAGCCACTTTGGAAAACTGTGTGGAGGTTCCTCAGAGTTAAAAATAGATCTGCCCTAGGACCCAGCCATTGCACTGCTGAGGATTTACCCCAAAGATACAGATGCAATGAAACGCCGGGACACCTGCACCCCGATGTTTCTAGCAGCAATGTCCACAACAGCCAAACTGTGGAAGGAGCCTCGGTGTCCATCAAAAGATGAATGGATAGAGAAGATGTGGTTTATGTATACAATGGAATATTCCTCAGCCATTAGAAACGACAAATACCCACCTTTTGCTTCAACGTGGATGGAACTGGAGGGTA
The DNA here is from genome assembly GCF_011100685.1 of Canis lupus familiaris. Taxonomy (NCBI): domain Eukaryota; kingdom Metazoa; phylum Chordata; class Mammalia; order Carnivora; family Canidae; genus Canis; species Canis lupus. Next base: position 14,929,847 of record NC_049248.1, read on the forward strand.
TTATGCTGAGTGAAGTAAGTCAATCGGAGAAGGACAAACATTATATGGTCTCATTCATTTGGGGAATATAAAAAATAATGAAAGGGAATAAAGGGGAAAGGAGGAAAAAATGAGTGGGAATTATCAGAAAGGGAGACAGAACATGAGAGACTCCTAACTCTGGGAAACGAACTAGGGGTGGTGGAAGGGGAGGTGGGTGGGGGGTGGGGGTGACTAGGTGACGGGCACTGAGGGGGGCACTTGATGGGATGAGCACTGGGTGTTATGCTATATGTTGGCAAATTGAACAACAATAACAAATAAATTTATATATAAAAAAAGAAAGTGATCCTGCATATTCTATATGAATTACCTGTATTTCTTTTTTTTAAGATTTTTTTTTAAAGATTTGATTTATTCATTCAAGAGAGACACACACAGAGAGAGGCAGAGACAGAGGCAGAGAGAGAAGCAGGCTCCATGCAGGGAGCCCGATGTGGGACTCGATCCTGGGACTCCAGGATCACGCCCTGGGCGGAAGGCAGACGCCCAACCACTGAGCCACCCAGGTGTCCCTGAATTACCTATATTTCTGATGAAAATTGGTATCATTAATAATTTCCAGGTATAATTGCTAAGATTAGCATATTCACATAAATAATTGTAGTTTGTAAATTAGATTCATATCTGTTTTTCATCATCAGTTAATGGAAAATCCTGCCAATAGTAAAGATATTATTGCATCCTAATAGAAATGTAAGCAGTATGACAGAGAATACTATAGGTGGGATTGAAATGTAGGGTAATTCGTGATGGGGACACCATAGGCTCCTTACTGAAGGGGTGATTTATTACTGACTCCTACATCAAATAGAGCTCGTCGTATTTGACAATAACATTGGAAGGATAGTGGTTTAAATCTTAGCACATAGAAATTATCTGTCCCTGACAGCTAATTTTCCAAGCTGAGATCAGGATGCTATGTAATTATCTTCCTAAAGAAATTGCATGGACAATTATGAAGTATTTTTGGTAATGAGGAAATGTTAGCTCACTAAATTAAAGTCTGAAGAAGTAAACTGCTATGAAAAAAGTAAAGTTATTATAAAAAATTATATTTGAACTGTATCTTAAAGATAATGGTCATTCAGTAATTTTTGATTACTTAATTTAAAAAGAAGGATGTTTTTTCATTCAGAAGATTCTTTTACTTCCAGAGTCAATTAAAACAACTATTCTTATTTTTAATCCCACGATCTCCTAATTTGTTTTATTCAGAAAATTTATATATATATGGTCCAAGTTAATTATTTGTCTAAATGTTTCTAGGTATTTGTTTCCATTGTGAAGCAAAATATAGGCTATCATTTCATATGAACATGAAATAAAGAGCATGTGCAAGTCTTTTTCCTGGTGACTGAAGTAGGTTTTCTTCAAAGGAAGAAATTTTTAACTTTCTAAAAAAAAATTGTTTTTCATTTCTTTTTCACTTAAGTGTAATTAATATACAGTGTATATTAGTTTCAGGTGTACAATATAGCAATTTAACAATTCTACACATTACTCAGTGCTCATAGTGAAGAGTGCATTCCTAATCCCCTTCACTTATTTCACCCATCCCCCCACCTCCCTCTGGTCACCATATATTTTTCTCTAGATTATGAGTCTGCTTTTTTTAACTTCTTTAATCTCCTTTGCTTGCTCCTCCCGGGTATATGTCACTCTTGGAAAAGGAACAGAAAGGGTCTCAGTGTTGATGGAGAAGCTAAAAGCAAAGTAGCGGGGCTTTAGGATCTCAACATAATCAACAGTGACTGTGGATTCAAAACAGAATGTTCCAATGCAACCTCTCTACCAGTCTAAAGTCTGAACAGAACACTTGAGCATGTTCAACCTTGACCTTGGTGGACACATTTGATATTTAACATGGAGATTCTAAGAGACAATGCTAAATTCTACCATGGTACTTATCTTAGGCAGTCGGAATATAGTCCCCTTGGAAAGTGATTTCATGTCATTCCATTGATTAAAAAAGCTTAATCCTCAAATAGTCTGTGATTTACCCAAAGACTCAAAGCACTATTTGGGGTCATTTTACTATATTTAACCTAGCCCTGTTACAATTTGTGGGAAAATAAATTATCTTGGCTAAGCAGCAAGCTTCAAGCAGTCTAAATGAAATCTAAATAATTATCACTGAATAAGGAAAAGGAGAGCCATCAAGACTCCTTGAGAGAGGCATGAGGGAAATTCTGCCAAGATCATTTACTACCATGTTTATTGTTTTCACTCCCTGGGCTCAGAGTCACATGTCAGCAAAATTACAAAATGTCTTTGGGGTCACTCACACATGGTTGACACTATGAATCCTTAACCTGGAAATGCCAGATTTTCTGGTGAGCATAGCATCTGAAAAATGTCTTACAATATTTTAAAACACACAGTGTTATTATTTCCTGCCCTAAGGGATACTGTTCCTTTAGAAAACCAATTCTTAGAAATTAGATTTTTCCCGATATTTTGTACATTCTTAAATCAATGTACAATGTCAGCTACAACATTTTATATATATTTCAGGAGAAGTAAGACTTTTTTTTATTAACAGTTCTATACTCTGGCTGTTAAATCAAATGTTTCACTGTGAGAGGGGCTATAATGGCTTCACTGGATAAGTTACCAAAAATAAGTTTAAGACTTGAGTTTAGCTGCTCCTGCTTTGAAATGAAGAAAATCCTTATTCAATATTCCTGTAATTCTTTTTTTTTATTTTTTAACTCCAGTTTGGAACTAGTTGTGTCATTGTAAGAAAGTGACTTAATAAACAAACCTAAGTAATTGTCTTGGATAATGTGTTTTGTATCTTCTTATAAATGAATGGTTGACAAATCTTTACATTCTCCTGAAAGATTTATACTACCAAGTGCTAGCCACTAGTTACTAGAAACAGTATTACATTTTATAAAACACTGTACATGGAGCTTCTTGACTGATACACGCGTGGAGATTTGGGGAGAGCATCATTCTTGGAAAGGGCATGGAAGTTCCAAGCCCATTCCCCATACCTTACCCTATGCATCTATTCCACCTGGCTGTTCCTGAGTTATATGCTTTTATAGTAAACTAGTGTCACTATGAGAAAGGGACAGAGATTTGACCACAGAACGAAGGAGGAAGACAACTGAAGCCAGATGTTGTGCTGCAGACTTTGAAGATAGAGGAAGCGGCCTAGAGCCACGGAATGCACCTAATCAAGCTCTAGAAGCTGGAAAAGGCAAAGAAACAGACTGTTCCCTGGAGCCCCTGGAAGGAGCATGGCCCTAGGGACATCTTGATGTTGGCCTAGTGAAACTGATTTCAAGTTCTGACCTCCAGAACTATAAGACAATAAATGGGTGTTGTAAGCCAAAAACAAAAACAAACAAAAAAAGACACACACATACAAACCCACTTGTTTTAATAGAAAAATACAAGTCAATGAATAGATGTCCTTGATATAATTATGATTGGGTATGGTTTTTATAATGCATGACGGTATGCTTTGAATAAAAATGCACTAATATATTTTAAAATTGCATTCTTTTTGAGATTTGGAAAATATTTTAAAAGATTTTAAATAATTAAAAGATTTTTTTTAAAGATTTTTTTTTTTTTTTAAGAGGGAAGAATACTTCATTGGAACAAAGTGCTCCACAACTGAAAAAAACAAAGTTTAAAATTACCATCTTGGGATCAAGAAATATTGAAAATTAAAGTTTAAGTGTCAGTATGCTAAATACATTTTTCCATGAATTTCGAAGTAATTAGAAAGGAAACAACCTTTCCATTCATCTACCTTTGTATAGACTTGCATTCATTTATCACAGGCTCCCAAATAATACTAATGCCATGGTTCTGCAGGCCACACACAAAGCATTCCAGCAGCATGCAAATCCTAACATACGGTCTCTCATCTGGCGGGTCCTCAATAAATGTTTATTTCTCAATCAGAAGCTAGCTAGGTGTATTGGCATAACAACCTCTCCTTTTCTTTCCTCCTTTATTATTTCTTGCCCTAACTCAATCCTCTGCACAGAAGCTATTTAATTTTTTTCCTGGTAAATCGGGGACTTATGCTTGTTTTACTGAAGGTGTGGCCTTTCTGTATAGTATCCTTCTAAGAGTTAAAAAGGTCTAGTTCAGACTTTCAACAATATTGATTTCAAATTTTAATTTATTTAGCTGCTTCAATTATTATCATACATTATCTTTTAGGATGGCTTCTCTTACAGATACTTTGGCCAGAAACTCAATTATCTGAACACCTGTAAAAGAAGCAAGGAAGTTTTGACTAACAGTTTTAAAAACATCAAAAAGGGGGGGGTGGTGGTGGTGGTGGCTGTGATTATTTTTTTCTTGAAAAGGGAAATTTAGTCATCTATTAGAGCTATTTGGAAAAATACCATTTCCAAATCTGTACTTGATTTTGCATGCAAAATTTATCAAAATCTACTCAATTATTTCTTAAGCCTACAATGTTACCATGGAGAGTGCAAGGCCAATACTGCCCATTAATTTCTTCAAGAATAATCTCAAAAGCTGACTCCACCAAGGTGTTGTGGAGTCTAGAAGACATTTCATGCATGAGAAGTTATAATAAGAAAAATTGTGAAAACCTGACATAGTTAAGGTGGAGAGGCTAAGAAAGGACACAGGGACAGAATACAGAAGCAGCGGCAATGCACACTTCATAGAAAAATACTCAAATTTTGGAAAATCTGTAAATAACCTAAATTGTTTCCCTTGCTGATCCATCCAATGGCCCAGGGGCAAAATACCCTACATACCTGCTTTGAAATCTCCCAGCTAATCAGCAGCTTGCTCAAGAAAAAGTAAGCAAAACTTGCTGTTCCAAATTGTCCCCAGATTTTCCTTCTTTCTCTCTACTTTTTCTAATATAAATCAGCATTTTTGTTAGATGAAATCAATTTATTTATACACTCTATTGATATAAATAAAACAACATGCTGAGAATGAACTATATGTCTATTACTTTTTTCTATTATTCTTTGAATTTGAAATAAGTGTTTAGTTTGAAGAAGTATCTACATATACTTATGACAACCAGCCTCAGATATTAAAAGGCTCTCATGAAGAAGAGAGCAAAAGCTTCCTTTTGGCTATAGAATACAAAAATTATATCAATAGGAACTATATCACATGATAAAGAGCTTTATTAAAATCAGAATTCCAATAAAGTCTCCCATTTAAGTTCAAGGATCATATGAGAGACATGGGACAAATAGCACTTACGTATTTTAGTCTATAATTTATTTGTCTGTAAGTCCCATAACAGCAAACCACTTGAAGAAAGGGACTATACCTTATTCATTTTTGTATCTTCTGTACTTAGTACGGTGTCTAGTTCACATTGATTGGACAAGTTTTGTTGAGAAGTACTAAAAGGCACAGACTTAAATTTTAGAACCATTTCCAATGCCATGTCCTTGTCAGGTTGAATGAATGATTGGATCATGAGTCTCAAGCTTACTTAATATTTCCTACATGCCATGATTAATGGTCAAGCTAAATCTCGGCTCTTCTCTGCTAATCCAATTTCCCAGATCCTTATTGACAGCCCTCTGTTAGGAAATTAGTGGGTTTTTTTATATCCTGGCAGGGGTTTTACCACTTCCTCTTTTCTTGGCAACTGACATACTCTTTACCGTGACTAAGTGGGGTTGTGCAGATTTTTCTCCAAGTTGTGAACAACACTTGAGCTCCCTAGCTTTATCTTCATTTCCTTTATGAATTTGACCTTGTTTCAGTGGTTGACCAGAGACAAATAGTAATAGAAAATCAATACACCATATGAGGAGAAGTGGAAAAGTGGCTTGGATACAAATTTTATATTAATTCCCTGTCTCTACAGGAACTTATACAGATTGGATATATTTGAAAGTGTCTCTTTTTTTTTTTTTAAAGATTTTTTTTAATTTATTTATTCATGAGAGACACAGAGAGAGAGAGAGAGAGAGGCAGAGACACAAGCAGAGGGAGAAGCAGGCTCCATGCAGGGAGCCTGATGTGGGACTCGATCCCAGGTCTCCAGGATCACACCCCGGGCTGAAGGCCCGCTAAACTGCTGAGCCACCCGGGCTGCCCTTGAAAGTTTCTCTTATTTATTATTTACCCCAGCCCTATTTGTACCTTCCTGAGAGCCACAGGACTCTAGATTCCCATGCTCTCTGGAACTATCTGAACAACTTTCTGGAAATGGTCAGATCCTTTATTCCTACACAGACCAACTATATACAAAGTTAGCAAGTATAGGTTAAAAAACTAATTAACAATACCTATGCATATATAGATATTAAAAAAAGAAATGAGTGAATTCTATGCACATTACTTACAAGTTTTTAATAACACTCGAATATGACATAAGATAAAGGATCTTTCATTCATGTCTGTATAAAAACAGCAAAAGAATACACTGAGAATGACTAAGTCCAGGTTTCTGTCATGATTGTGCAATGAACTCTAAATACTGCAAACACCAAGACTTCCTACTCAATGTGACCCACTGTCCCAACAGCATTGGAGTTGTCTGGAAGCTTGTCAAAAATGTAGAAACTAAGGCCTACCCCAGACTTATTAAATAAGAATTATATTCTTAACTAGTTCCCCAAGAGATTGTATGCACATTAGGTTTGAGAAGCTACTTTAATGAGTACATAGTAAGTACTGATCATCTGACAATTTCTTCTCATAAAGGAACTGATGGTGGAATCTTAACCAGAGCAATTAAAGGAATGTATTGGAAGGACAGGAACATTGGTCTATTCTACATTCTCATTTGTATCTGTGTTGTCCTCTCCCCGCCAAATCTCCTTCTGAACTGGAATTCTTCAGGACCTAAGATTTAGTTTTTCCTTAAACATGCACTCAAATTACAGCCTTTGTGAACTGAGTCTACAGTTGGTAACTCAACAAAGCAGGAATATAGTCTAGAGCAATCCAATCCAAAGTGAAATGAGAAGACTGACTGACCATCTGTGACTTATTTCTCCCTAGTCCGCAGCAAGATGAGGACCTTGGGAGAATGTGCATGATGAGATAAGCAGCTTGTGCCAGAATGTAAATTACCTACATCACTAGGCACACTGTTCATTTCAGCTATTTTCTTCCTAGAAAGACTTTCAGTGAAGGCAGCTGTGTGCTGACTTCCATTCAGGTCAGGCTCATGGTCCTCCTTGTGGACAAGAACACTGAGTAGCACAGGCAAAGAAATTAAATGCCGAGGACCCCTCTACTTGCTAAATGTGCACATGTTTAATCAGTCCATGTTTTTCATGTTATACCATAAATTCATTGCTAATGTAGATTAACTTCTACATGACTCTATTGTGTTCACTGGTAGATTCCCAGTACTTGGCCCAGATATGGCCTTCAATAAAGCTCTGTTGGATGAATGAACTACTCAGTTCAACTCCTGTAATTCTTGTTGTTTTCTTTTTTATGGCTTGTCTTAAGAGCTTCCTGAGGTACAGAAGTTTGGTGTAGATATGGTTAGTCTTGCATAAAGGGTCTTCAGCAGACGTGATTGTGGGGCCCAGTCACATTAGACACACACAAAAATCTTAAATATTTCAATAAAACTAGAAAAAATGTGATACTTTTGGAAGCTTCAAGAGTAAAATCTTGCATGGCAGATGGTACATTTTCTACGATGTAAAACTTAGAACATTACTAATGCATATTAAATCAGACTTTTGAGCTAGAGTACCCAGAAGACCAAAATAGATGCAGTTTTGAAAGAAGAAAGGTGAGTTCAAGGCATAGACCAAATAAGCACAGATCAGCTATGATTTTTTTAGCAGATATTCCTTTGCTTCTTAGGAAAAACTTCCTTCATTCGTGCCAACAAGTAATTTATCATTTTAAGATGCTCCAGGGAGGCTAATTGATGTGATATAATTTTTTCAGACCCAGGAGTTTTAGAGAAAGGTCAATGTGGTAGTAAAGCTCCCTATTAAAAATAGCATCTATAAACTGTCAGAAAAGAGTACATGCCAGGTGATGAAGCAGTTTAGATTGCTTCCCTCCCTTTTCAGTATCCCTGGAAATAAATATTTTTATTACACATGAGAAATGTAACCACATACTTAACTGAAGCTAAAGCAAAATCAGGTTTTTAATAGTTAGGATGAACTTCAAGCCGTCTAAGCCACAGAATAAAGAGTAGTGACCACAAAGATTGACCTATGGGAATTTTTTTCTCTTTTAATTAAAAAAAAAAAACTGACTATAGTAAGAAAATGACTTGGTGCACCACATTTATTTAATGCCCTTAATGCATTCAAAGCATCCATTAAACAAACCATTTGAGTCAGTTACATATTGGACATGTCCCTTCTGATTCACACCCCTCAGGGCCCCATAGTTGACTTTTACAAAACTAAGTCTGATACTGTCACTTTCTTATTTATAACTTGATAATATCTCTTTCATAACTTTTGGAATGGTGCTGCAGTTGCTTACCATGTCATGAGAACCTCCAGACCCCATTTCTGCCTGGTTCTCCAACCTTACCCAACTCTTGTACCACTCACTTCACACTTAATTCTCCTCCACTGCAGGCACCAGTGTCTGAACCATCATAGCTTTGTGGAGCTAGGATTCTCCACTGCCTGGAATAGGATCACGTTCTTTCCATCCTAAGAGATAGCCTTTCAGTTATAGATACTCAACTCAGGCATCACTTCCTGCCCATTTTACTACATTTTCTGACCAATTCATGCCACCATAATAAAGACCCTTGAGACTTAAGTATTTATATTTTTTCAGAGATCAAGTATTTATCACAGTGCCTAAAAATGCTAAATAATTATAATTATATAGTATAATAGTTACCATATGCTGAGATATTATAGAACATGGAGAGATCTCCCAGCTCCACTATTCACCAGTTCTGCGAACCTAGGCAACTTAGTAAACCACTGTCAGTTTCCTCACCTATGAAACACATACAATAATAACTTCTACTTCACAGGGTAGTTGTGAGAGTTGAAAAATTTTGTACAGGAAAAGCACTTAGTACCTTGCACTTAGTAAGTATTCAATAAATGTTAATTATGCTGATGATGTATTTTTAAACATTTTTAAGATAAATTTAAAATATATACAGAATTGGAGACAATTATATAACAATTGCACACAGATTGAGTATCCAGTTTTAGCAATTATCCAAAGCTTGCCATTATTATTTCATTTACTTACTCCTCTTTTGTCTAAATATTGTTCATGGAGTATGCCAAAGCAAGTTTCCAGACATCATATCAGTTTACCTTCAAACGCTTCTCTAAAAAATGAAGACTTCTTAAACAGAACTATATTACCCTTTATACTCCTATCTTCCATATACATCTTGGTAGTACCTACAATCTTTCATTGAACTTATTTATTTTCCTGTCTTTCCATCTAGGCTCTGAATCTTTGAGAACAGTGGTTCTGTTTGATTCACCTAGCCCACTGACTAGAATGTGAGAGGAGCTCAATAAATGTACTTTTTTTTAAAAAAAAAGGGAAAGAAGGAAGGATAGGAGGAAGGATAGAAATAAAGGAGAAAAGTGGGTCATATAGCAATGTAAGACAGTCGACATTAAAAGATACAAGTACAGTTAGTGTCTGATGAACAGTAAGAACCAAGAGAGAAGATTCAAAAAGCCTTTGTATAGGAAGGTAAGTTGTTTCAAAGCTTGGGCCAGGCAGGGAGGAAGAAAACAAAAACAAGAGTAGGGCAGCCCTGGTGGCGCAGCGGTTTAGCGCTGCCTGCAGCCCGGGGTGTGATCCTGGAGAACTGGGATCGAGTCCCCACATCAGGCTTCCTGCATGGAGCCTGCTTCTCCCTCTGCCCGTGTCTCTCTTGCTCTCTCTGACTGAATAAATAAATAAATCTTAAAAAAAAAAAAAAAAAAGAAGAGTGTGCTATTCTGTATCACCATGGTGTCAAAGTGTTTATTCTGGAATTGTATCTGTTCCCCCCTTCCAATAATTTTTATTATTTATTATTATAGAAGGACTACTATATTTAAAGCTTTGTGATATCTAGTGTCAAGCAAAAGAGTATGCAAAGTTCAAATATCAGATTGCCTCAGGTCAAATTCTAGCTTAGGCTCTACTAATTCAGTAATCTTGGCAAGTCACTCTCTGTCAGAAGATGGAGGAGGGTCAGTAAAGTATCATCCAAACTGAAAAGGCACTTTGAGAGCAGAAAATTAAGCAGGCCACCCCACACAGTTTACACAGTTTTATTTAGGGTATTGCTGACAGGGAATTTGGCAGATAACAATGCTGAGTAGCTCTTCTCCATAAAGTCCAGACCTCAGTCCACAGATTTTATAGCCCTGAGAGATGTGCAGAGGGCACCATGGTGAGGTCAAAGCGTCTACCACTTAAGAGAGCTGTGGGGCCACCTGTGTGCCAGGAAGGTGGCTGGAGAAACTATGTTATCTCTACTAATTATCTAAACAACTTTTAAAAAGACCAGAACAAGTCTTCCTAAATTCTGCTCAGGACATACATTAACCTCCAAGAGGCCTGGAAGGCATAACTCTGAGGGAAGTCATCATACAGACATGAACAAGATGGAAGGCCAAAGAGGGAGTCAGTATTATCAGCACTCCTACACCCTTTGTGCCTCAGTTCATTTTTGAAGTGGAGCAGTATTAGCACTTACCTCATGGGATTGTTGAGAGTACATGATATATTTAGGACCCTACCTGATTCAGGACAATTTTTTTTTTAAAGTTTGGTTTGTATAATTACTATCTGGCTATAAGAAAACAATGAAATAAATGTGAAGCTTTCCATTTAAGGAAAAAAAAAGTATGATTCAATTTAAGATACTTTCTGTGCTGCAGAATTGCTAAACAAATCTTTGCAGCAATTCCAAAATAACTTACCCCGGGGAGCAGGATTTGGATATTGCCAAATCAAGAATTAAAATACTTTTGGGTTGTCATTCATTCTCACTTCTGTTTAACATGATTGCAAAGAGGAAAAAAAAAAAAAAAAGAAAGAAAGAAAAAGAAATTACCACCACATGAAATTGATTTTCACTTAAAAAAAAAAAAAAACTAATTGTTTTTTTAAGGCATTTGAGGCAATCAACAACTTACATATGGTACCCACCACATAACTATTAAGGTGATGGGTTGGTGCAAATATGGCTTTATAATGAATGAAATAGTAAAAAGAATACCTTGAAAAAGAATTATACTAATTGTATTAGCTATAATTGAGTGTCTACTATGATCCAACTATTTTATACATTAGGTTGAACTAAGTTACACTGTCAATATTTGGCATGTTTCACCTAAGAAAATGGCCATGGAATAAGGCTCAGACTAAAAACATTTTTTCCATTCCTCCAAATCAAAGCATTCTAATTTTTTTCAGGAAGGAAAACAGGGCTTAGAAAGATTGGGTGACTTGCCTAAACCACATGGTTACAAAGTGACAGCATGGGGACCTGGGCGCAGGCTTTGGGGTGCATCTCATTAGTGGCTAATTCCAACATCCTTTGCATATTTCTCAGTCATGTCAATAAAAGATGTAAGAAATGTTTGTTATAGTAAATGAGAAACTGGGCAATAAGATATTAAATATTTAAAAGAGGGTAAATATTTAGTGATTAATCGAAGGTGGCTCAAAGATTGCCACTGTGTTAGCAGAAGGTATGGATTAAAGATATAAATCCCGTGTTGCATAAAACCAAAGAACATTTCTCCTCCATGTAATAATGAGATAATTACTGTCTATTGATTTGTGTATCCTATTGTACAACCTCTCTCCCTAAATTCTAAAAGGTTATGATCATACTGAAATGCAAAGGGAATTTATTTTTTGTTTGCTTAACTTTTTAAGGTAGAGGATTCACATTCAGGGAGAGGATTATTTTAAAGAAATCGAAGCAAAGAGTGGGTGGAAGAGGGGTCACTTGGTGGAAAGTGCCCCTGGCTGGGACACAGGAGAGCAGAGCTCCTGACCTACTTCTCTCTAATTGCTGTGAACCTCGGGTAAATCCCTCTTTTTTCCAAGGCCTCTGATTCTGCTTATCTGAAATAAGATGGCTGGACTAGATGCTCTTGAAGTCTCCTAGATTTGCTATAATTTATTGATCCTATAATAGTAGACCATTAACCATATTTTTTTTCCATTAACCATTTTTTGAGTTTATGCTTTGCAAAGTGCTATGATGGAAGAAATAAAACATTTAAATATGAATTAGCTTGTGATTGGAAAACTTGTCCATATTTAATTATACTTTATCTCTTGTAGAAGTGGAAACTGAGGTGGGTTACATACAGTAAACCAATATTGGACTAGTGTGTAAAAAGAAGAGCTGGAAATTACTAAATACTTAAATAATTTTGGAAAATCAAAAATTATTCGCTATTCTCTGTGTAAACCAAATTTTACTACTTGCTCAAACTTTAAGATGAATGCAAAAATTTTGATTCATTCAGATATATAACATAATTTGGGGGACCTGAAAGGGTTTTTTTGTTTTATTTTGTTTTACATATGCACAATGACATCTCAGATTTATTTGGTTTTAGAGTTGCTTCTTTGCTTTCAACATCATGCCAGTAAAGGCAAGTAATAGGATAATCATAGGTTCACTCATATCCTTTGCTTCTGCCTGTCAATATCCTAATTACTTCTCTAACCCACTTAGATGACTCAGAGCCAGTGCCATGAATACTGATAAGAGATGATGCCAGGGAGACAACTTATTGTAGTTTCATCCTGTCTTTCTACTTTTACCCTTCCTCCAACTGAGAATTTAAGGGCACAGTTAGAGAAGCCTAATCATCAAAAGGGAATTCATTAGCCTTTTAAAATATGACAGCCTCATAGAACAGGCAACCTACAAAAGGACACACCTCTGACTTGCTGGACAGCATTTCCAATTATTGGCATTTTTTTCTGACACATTAAGTGGTAACTATTCATTCTTAAATAAATATTGCAGGAATATGGGATGTAACATATGAAATCTATCTGTATTTATTTACATACAGCACATTCTATTTTAAATTTTATATTTAAAGAACATCATAATTCACATATTTGACAGGGTAGTTTTGTCTTGTTTTGTTTTTTTTCTTTCTGAAAAGGCTTTTCCAAACCAGAGTATAAGAATGGAAATATAAAAAAGTGACATTGATTGATGGTGAAAATATCCTATTTTCACTTAACATTTAGCTTTTTTTACAGTATATGATTACAGTTGAAGTAGGAATGAATTTGTTAAAGACTGTGGAATCAGTTTATAATTACCCATGAAAATAGAAAGGAAGTATTTTAAGATAAATATTCACTCATCATTAACAAAGATATTATTAAGTCTCTGCTAGGTGCTGGGCTCTATTATGTGCAGATAAATAAACTAGGAATAGCCTTGGTCCTTAAGGAGTTTGCAATCTTTGGAGAGATCTGCACACAGAAGGATAAAACAATCAGAGGATAGTGATCAACTCATAGTTGTTAAATAAACAACAAGAAAATACTGAGTGTGTAGAAGAGGCAACTCTATTCTGAGAGCCAAGGAAAGTATTCCACAAGGGAAAATATCTGAGCTGAATATTGAAAGATACAGAGAATATGCCCAGATGAAGGTAGAGAAACAGGGCATTTCCACCAGAGGAGATACCAACAGATGATAAGGAGTCGTGTGGAGTGTATAGGGTATGGCGGCCAAGCCAGGACAACCCAGTTGTAATGGTGAAGAGGAGCCAGGGCCCCGCTTTGTGCGCCATTCCTTGCATATGATTGTGGCTCCACAGGTCAGCTGGTCTCATCTGGGAGACAAGATAGGTGTCCCTCTCCTCCCTCGGGCATCAGGGGCTTCCTTCTAAAGCTGCAATCATTTCACTAATGTTTAAGTTTGTGTTTTCCCAATTACTAGAGATTATAATAAGATTGGACCACTTGGCTTTCATTTTTCTTTGATTTTATGTCTTTCATCTATTTTTCCCATCATTCTCCGCCATTGGCTTTTTGACTTACACAAGCTCTTTACAAATCCAGATGGCCATCCTTTGTCATTTTTATTTTTCCTTGTGCTTCTGCAGCATTTTGCTTCTTTGTTGTTTTGTCCATAATTTTACCCGCAAATTGCAAGTAGGGAGGCCGAGCCACAGCATGAAACATTATGCAACTTGTTATGTGTAAGTCCAGGAAATGTTCCAGAACCCAAGTTTTGAGCCTATGCTATACTGCTTTCTTTAAAATTTGATCGATTTGCAATTTATTTTGTGCACAATTTGAGTTAGAAATCTTTTCCCCTCTACATCATTTGCTGTACTAAGTACTATTTCTCTAGTTGATTTGAAATGCTAAATTTATTCTAAAATAGATGTTGATATGCATGTGGGATTCTTTATAGCTCCTTGATTCTGCTTTATTTTTTATTTTGTTCATTCCTTCACTAATACCATATTAGTGATAACTACCATAATACCATGATAACTTTATGGCATTGGTGCTGATAAATGTTTAAGGTCTCCTTTTTTTTCAAAATATTTGTCACTCTTCCCATGCATTTACCCCTCCAAAGAAGTATAGAGAATCAGCTTCTTAAATTCTATAAACTTTTTTTGGAGGGGGTGGATTTTGACTTGTCATATAATGTACTTTTAAATTACTTTGAAGAAAACTGACATCACCAAAATGATTATCTTTTTCTTGCTAGAATATGGTGGCTTTCCATTTATTGAAGTTTTTCTTATGCTTCACAGCAGTTTTACTATTTTCTTCTTAAAGGTCTTATACAATATTTGCTAGGCTTATTGCTGAGTTTTTTTTTTCCCCACTGTTTTTCACTTTTAATGAGATCTCAAATTCCATTAAAATTTCTAATTGGATCCTGCTGATGTGTTGAAAAACTATTAATATTTGCATGTCTTTCTTGTATATAATCACGGTATTAAATTCTTATCTTAGTTCTAGTAGTTTCTTAATTAGTTATCTTAGAATTTTTCTTAGTCATACCTATGAAAATTGTTACCTTTATCTCTTCCTCTGCAGTATTTACACTTTTTAATTATATTGTCTCCTTTTGTATGTATATGATGAGAACTATTGGTGATGATATTCTTAATTTTCTAGTTCCTGGTTTTAATTGAAATGCTTAGAGTGTTTCATCATTAAGATGTTCTTACAAAAAAAATTTGGTTATTTCTAGAGTACTTTATTCACATTCACATTTAAATGACTCTTTGGCCAGTATAAGATTTTAGGCTCCCAATCCTTTGTCTCAACTTTCTAGATCTTTCCAAACATAGAATCCTGTGTTTCAGAGGAGAAGTCTGATACCAATGTGAGAGTCATTACTTTGTGGTGATTCATTAGAGTTCACCACACCTTTTGGTGCTGGTTTCTAGAAATGTTTCATCCTTGGAGTTCAAAGATTTTACCTCAGTTTCATCTGAATGTATATAGATTGGGAGTTAAGCTGGCTAGACAAGGTACCATACACCCAGTCTAATTTAATTTCAGGTAAACAATGAATCAAAACTCGGTCTCTCTGTCTCAAATGTGTGTATTTTTATTTGATAAATCTAATCATCTTTACAGAATACTTATTGTTATTATTATTATTATTATTATTATTATTTTATTCTTTGGCACTTTGAGCACTTTTTTGAACTAAAGTCTTTTTCAGCTCAGAGAAATATTTTTTTTATTATTTCTTTGACTTTGTACTGTGTGTGAAAACTGGTTCTTAAAGTCATTGTGTATATTGAATATAGTGTTACCTTTACCCCCCAGACAAGCTATCCTTAATTTAACTGTGTCTTTTGGGATCATAGATGTTTGCATAATAGAATAAAATGAAACTGGTGGGGTTTTTTTCCTCCTTTATTCTCTCCATTCATATTTTCTGGAAAAATGGATACTGAATATCCTGAATTTATTCTCTATTTCTCATAACTTTTCTGCTAAATTTATATATTTTTCTGTTTCATGTGTTGTTTTGGAGATGTTGTCAGCCAAATTAATTCTATTATTTAGACCTTTCATTAAAGTGTTAAATTTTAGCTATCATGGTTTTAATTTCTAAGAATTTTTTCTTGATCTCAGATTATTCCTTTTTCATAGCGAATTGTTCTTCCACTATGACTTTTTAAATTCTCTTTTGTTGCATTATTCTGGATTCCTCTAGGAATAGTTCTGCTTAATCACCTTTCTCCTTATACATGAAGATACTGGTTATCCTCAAATTCTGGTGGCCCTTGGTTATCCATTCCTGTTTATAAATGAAGGTTTGGGCTTATCAATAAAGGTAACTAGAGTAGTTCTCACAATAGCTGTAAAAATCTGTTTTACAATAAACTTCTCCCCTGAATAGGAGAGAGACATTTAGGGTTTCGGAGAATGGAATCTGGGCATGGTGGATTTCTTGTGTTATACAAGACAGAGGAGGCAGAAAAATTGGACTCTGTCATTACTGTCAAAGCAAGTGTTCCTCTGGATAGCAGTTTTAAGATCAAGCACTTTAACAAAAGACCATGTGAAATTTAAGACAACAACAACACTGTTTTTAGAACAAGTTGATCAGAGCCATTACTACAAATGATTGTGTTGGAAGGGTACATGATACTTAAAATAACATAGTGATCCTTAGCATACTCATTGTGTGCTCAGCATTGTCTACAAAAGGCAGGGGAAGTTAAAATGTATCATGCATGGTACTGTTTTTCATCTGTGGGAGTAAAATCTCTTTTCTTATTTTGATACTCAATATAGAAAATAATTAGTAGTCAAATTGAAAATACAGAAACTTATACAGTTCAATTTCTTATAAAAGGAAAGTAGAGCCAAAGTTCTGATAAGAGTGTGTTTGTGCTTTCAAATATTTTGCTATCAAAGTGTAGGATTACCCCACCCTTTTAAACTACATGGTGCAATTTTCCTGCTATGAAGATTAAAACACACACAGAATATTTTAAGGTTAAATTTTATTTATTTTATGCAACTGCTTTCCTTCTTCATTTTTGTTTTCTTTTAAAACAAAGTTTTCAATTTTGAAACACATTCTGAGTATTTCGAGGTGAGAACGTCAAAGACGAGAAACCTTGCGTCTTTCTACTTGCTGTCTTCAGCAAGTAGAAGATCCACCTATTTTTGGTTCAAAATGAAGCTCTAGCCATCACTCTACATTCTAAGCACTAAAGTGGAGAAGAGGATAGGAAAAGATGAAGGGCTCATGCTGCTTATATTTTAAGGAAATTTCTCAATACTTACATTGAACTTACTAACATTAAATGGAATTTGGTCACATGACACACCTTGCTGCAAGGAAAGCTGGGAAATGTAGTCTATTCCAGGTGTCTATGTGCCTAGTTCCAGATTCATGGAATCTATGAAGATATGACGACTAAATGCATGTGTGATTCTGAATAAGATTCTAGACATGAAAAATAACTTCCTATAGAAAACAGTATTGGGACAATGGGTGAAACTGAAATATGGGCTGAGTTTTACATAATAGGATTGTGTTAATATTAAATATCCTAAACTTGATAACTATGTTATGGTGATATAAGAGATTGTCTTTGTTAATAGGTAAATATGCACATGTTAAGAAGTACAGTCATAATTTATGGAACTTACTTTCAAATGGTTTAAGTTTTTTAAAAATGTATTTTATAATAAAATTATATATATATATTAATGGATAATAAAAATTTTATATAGTAAGATTATATATATGAATGAATAGATAAAGAGGTAGACGGACAGACAGAACAAATAAAGCAAAATGCAAAATGTTAACATTTGGTGAATTTGAGTAAACAGTCTCTGGGATTCCTTTGTGCTATGCTTGTAGCTTTCCTATAAGTTAAAATTATCATTAAAAAAGTCTTTTAAAATCAAGGGTTCTAAGAAAAACCTAATTAGATTTAGGTTTGACTTAATGCCACAGAAAATGCAAAGTGCTAGTTTTTCAAATCAGAAAGTTTACATCTTGTTCATATAGGTGTGCTCATCTAAGACTGGAGTGGTGCCTTCTGGTGCCAGGAATACAGACTCCTTTGATCTCGTTTCTCCATTCATAGCCTCTATTTTCCCAATGGACCTCATGATCCAAGATAAATGCTGGAATTTTGGCATTTCCATCCACATTTCAGCCAGAAGGAAGAAGATAACTGAAAAAAAAAAAAAAAAGAAAGAAAGAAAAAGAAAAAGCACATTCCTTTAAGAACACTTTCTAAGAGTTGCACTTTTATCTTACACCTCAGTAAGTAGGAATTGGTCCTATAACCATATATTGTTGTACCATATATATATATATATCCAAGGTGCATTGCCTCGCAGTTCCTGAGGCTGGGGCTTGGGTTTCATTGTATGTCTGGTCCCTGGGGTTCAAAGGGCCCTATTTCTTCCATGGCGGGGCTTTTCCAGGGCTAAGCCCCGAACATTTATAGGGACCTGTTTCTGGACCTCTTTTTGGTGAGACTGGAAACCTGCCCCCCACCGCCATCCCCACCCCACGCACTATCAGGCCTCCACTACCCCCAGGAAGTACCCAAAACCATAAAATATATATATATACACACACAACCTTACTTCTTCACATTCATATACCCACTAAAAATCAGAGGTTATTGTAGAAATTGGATATTGAGGATAATGAAGAGTATCTGACACACCATCTGAACAGGTCAGTTCAGATTTTTTCAAGTTTTTATTTTAATCTCATAAACCTCTCATTCGTTCATCCATTCATCCATTTCAAAGAAATCTCTTGAGTGCTTACCTTGTACCAGCACTGCACTAGGATTTGTGATCAACATGATGAGTGTATACACATATTCTGTACTAAAGAATGGATGAGGATAAATTATTCAAATTAAATTATTCAAAGTGGTCTTCTGACCCTGGAGTCAGAAGACCACTAAGAGAAGAAAGCACATGCACAAGTCTCAAAGTGGGAGGGAGAATAATCTAGTTAAGAAACCAAAAGTATTCCTGTTGGAGTACAGAAAGCAAGATGGTAAGTGAAAGGAGATGAAGTTGGAAAAATAATCAAGGTTAAAATACCGTGGCATCTAGGGATCCCTGGGTGGCGCAGCAGTTTGGCGCCTGCCTTTGGCCCGGGGCGCGATCCTGGAGACCCGGGATCGAATCCCACGTCGGGCTCCCCGTGCATGGAGCCTGCTTCTCCCTCTGCCTGTGTCTCTGCCTCTCTCTCTCTGTGACTATCATAAATAAATAAAAATTAAAAAAAAATACTGTGGCATCTAAGGCAGGCCACATAAAGTTATTTCTGTCTTTATTATAGATGTAATAGGAATTCTCTGAAGGATTTGAGGCAGAAAGCAATATGACTAGGTTGGGATTTTTTTTAAATTTTATTTTATTTTAGTTTCAGTTTGCCAACATCTAGTACATCGTTAGTTTCAGATGTAGTTTTCAGTAATTCATCAGTTGCATCTAACACCCAGTGCTCATCAAATCACATGCCTTCCTTCCTGTCATTCACCAAGTAACCCTACCCCTTTCACCCCCTCCCCTTCAGCAGCCCTCAGTTGTTTCCCAGAGTTAATAGTCAACATGACCAGTTTTATATATTGGAAAGATTTTCTGAATACAGTGTAGAGAATAGTTGGAAGAGTGTAAGAAGAGAATACACTCTAGAGATCCATGCAAAATAAGAGAAGGAAATTTGGGCAGAGTCAAGACATGTTCAGGAAACAAAAACCTCAGGACATGATAATTTACATTTGGTAAGAGATGATGAGGGGAAAAGAAGTTGAAGGTGACCCCACATTTCCAGAGTATACATTTCTAGATGGATGGTGAGACATTTTCTGAAACAGGGGAATACCAAATAAAAATTAGGTTTAGGGGCAGGTATTTCAGGGAGGCAGTTAAATATACAGGTCTAGAGCTCAAAGAAAATGTAAGATTCTAGAGTGTGTGGCACACAGATAGTTGGTAACTAAATCACACTCCCAGATGAGATCACCTACAGAGATAACAGGAGAGAAAAATGAGAATTTAGGACTTGAATATTTTAAAAAAAACAGGCAAAGGAGGATGGCAAGGGGAGGTAAGGAAGATAGAGGAGTGGCTGGGCAGGTGGAAGCCAAATCTGAAGTTTGGTAACAAAAGCCAAGGGAGGATCACTAAACAAAATCACATTCTGCAGGGCTCCTGGGTGGCTCAGTAGGTTAAGTGTCTGCATTCAGCTCAGGTCATGATCCCAGGGTCCTGGGATTGAGCCCTGCATCGGGGTCCCTGCTTCACAGGGAGCCTGCTTCTCCCCCCTCTGCTTGCCACTCTCCCTGCTTGTGCACGCTTTCTCTCTTGCGTGTGCGCTCTCTTTTTCTCTCTATCAAATAAATAAATAAAATCTTTTAAAAAATCATCACATTCTGCAGAGCAGTCAAGGAAGACAAGTATAGAAAGAGGGTTTTAAAGTGTTACTGCAAGGACTAAGGTGTAACCTCTTCAAGTCAATGGTGTGTGGGGTGGTGTGTGGGTGTTATGCATTAATACTGGGACCATTCCAAAACTGATTCTCTGATGATCCTAGTAGATTTAGCTTTGTTGAGGACAGCATTTCCATAGAATAAATGGAAATAGTAAAGTCATTTGTTTATTAAAACTACTCAGTATTTTGATGTTGGCTTCAATAGACTTCAAAATAGGTCTTTTTTCCTTTTTAAAAAATATTTTTATTTTGAGACACCTGGGTGGCCTGGTTGGTTATGCTCCTGACTCTTGGCTTTGGCTCACGTTGTGATCTCAGGTTCTGAGATCAAGCCCCATGTGGGGCTCTCCACTCAGCATGGAATCTGTTGGAGATTCTCTCTCCCTCCTCCTCTGCCCCTCCCTCTCATGCTTTCTCTCTCTCTCTCTGAAATAAACAAATAAATCTTTTTAAAAAGTATTTTATGTATTTGTTTTATTTGAGAGAGAGAGAGCTCATGTGTGCTCATGAGTAGGAAGAGGAGCAGTGGAAGAAGGAGAGGGAGGGAATCTCAAGCAGACTCTACACCAAGCAGGAAGCCTGATTTGGGACTCCATATCACAACCCTGAGATTTTGATCTGAGCCAAAATCAAGAGTAAGACACTTAACCAACTGCACCATCCAGATATCCCTGAAATAGATCTTATATGGATGCAACTATCAAAACAAATGAAAAAAAAACAATAAGAAACTCATGGTTTTACTATATTGTTACAACTCAGATAATTTCCAAAGGAATTTGGCTTTTTACTTTAGAAAAAGATATTAATATTAGAAAAACTTTGGGTGAGAGGTTGTATTCTTCCCCAGAATCACCCCATATATTATTTCAATAACTGTTTGCTAGTGTTTAATCATTTCTTTTAAACCTGCTTTCTCAGGGCACCTGGGTGGCTCAGTTGGTTGAGCATCTGACTCGATCTCAGCCCAGATCTTGATCTCCAGGTTGTAAGTTCAAGCCCCTGGAGGAACTCATTTAAAAAAAATAAATAAATAAACAAATAGAAACAAATCTGCTTTCTCAACCTAGAGGAGCATGTACAGTTTCTCTCCATATTAGTGCTGCATATTAACACATGGCAATGTGTTCTGTGACCACACAAGCACCTCTAATGTGTTCATTTTTTATTTTTTTAAGATTTCATTTATTTATTCATGAGAGACACAGAGAAAGAGGCAGAGACATAGGCAGAGGGAGAAACAGGCTCACCACAGGAGCCTGATGGGAGACTCCATCCCACGACTCTGGGATCACAACCTGAGCCGAAGACAGACATTCAACCACTGAACCACCCAGGTGTCCCTCTAGCGTGTTTAAATTAATGTTTGTGGTGATCTTGAGCACATTTTTTTTCAAGACTAAATGTTGTCCTGTATATTAAGTTTCAAAATCCTCCACAACTCTCTGTCCATTTGCTGAATATAGAGCTGGTCTTCGGGTCCCAGGGAAGCCACTGAATTCCTTCTGTGTTCCTATACCACGGGTCCTTCTTTTTATCCAGTTTGTACAATGGCTTCTTATTTGAAAATGAGCACTTCAGTAAAAATGTCCCTCACAGAACTATTTCCTTTATTTCTATTATAAATCCTATCAAATTTTAGCATAACTGCTAGAGACCACAAACAATTTAAAAATTACTGCCTTATCGGGTGAAAACAGACATAGACTCAGATGAAATATCTTGTATTCAAATACATGAATTTCCCATGTTCCATCAAATTTCAAAATACATGTTGGTCTCTATTCACCATTGGGGTTTTGATCCAGAAGCAACAAAGTACACTAAATGTAAATTGATTTTGGTGGCAATAAGTAATGGTAAAGCAACTGAGGGCAAGTGCTTTATTTTCTCTCAGGTAAATAGTAAAGTAACAAAGATCGATATTTCCTGGAAGAGGGGGAAACCTTTTGCAAGGGGTCTGCAAATACATTTGAGCATAAAGCACTGTTCGCAGAAACATAAAAGCTATTACTGGTATCCTCTGCTTTTCAAAAGTTCATGTTTTGTCACTTTGCTTTTACAAGAGACCTACATTAGTATCCATTTTCACTAAGCAAAAGAAATTTGAAGAGAATGTTCACTTTGACAGAAAAAGCCGAAACATAAAAATAGCATTCAGTGTTTGTTTCGCAGCATTCTGCTATAGAGGAAGCGCACACTCCGAATTATCTAGAGGGGACCTGCCAACTTTCCTTCCCAAGAGCCACACTCAGCATAGCATCTCAGCCTCTTAGCATCAAACCAACAGAGTTTTGAACTGTGTCTGTGAGCATCTGCACTTTATCTCCATTTATTTTGTGCATCCGTTAGCAAGATGGGTCTTGAGGTATCAGAAAAGCCTAAGAAAGGTTATTTTGGGGATCTGGGAATGCTTAAAAAAATTCCATATAAATTATTGCTAATTGCTTCTTCTTATGCTATTTCAGATTGCAAAAGATTTCATAGACATGCACTACTTTTGGATAGCCAGGAAACCAGTGTCCCTTGGTTCTAAGTCACCTGCCATACACGAAGATCTGATCAGCTTATTCAACCACTACCATATACGGAGCATCCCCCATAATCATAACTTGTAGGGGCACCTGGGTGGCTCAGTGGTTGAGCGTCTGCCTTTGACTTACAGGACATGATCCCAGGGTTCTGGGACTGAGTCCTGCATTGGGCTCCCGCAGGGAGCCTGCTTCTCCCTTTGCTTGTGTCTCTGCCTCTCTCTCTGTGTTTCTCAAGAATAAATAAATAAATAAATCTTTAAAAAAATAATCATAACTTGTAGCTAGAAAATTGAAATGAGATTTTTGACTTCAACTATCACAGAATAAAAGTAATTGTAACCATCAAAAATATAACAAACCTTTCACAAGTATGTAAACTTAGCCATTCAAATAATGGCTCATAAACATGATTTTATATGATTTGGGATAGTTTTACAAAACACAATTTTGTTCCTATCTTAAAGACTAAAGTGAAGAAAAACTATGAAAATTTTTGTGTAATTGAACTGACATGATGCATGCAATTCTGTTTGGTTAGTATTTTGTTATTCTTTAAAAATATATTTATTAATGTTAACAGCAATGCAGCTTTACATTGCATGGGATTTTCATTTGTTGTTCTTTTGAAATTTCAGCTAAGGTTGACTGTAGTTTTTTAGTAAATGAATTAGCAAAGCACCTCTTTTCTTCTTGGCAATCTCTCCATATCATTCCTCTTTACCTCTATCAATTTTTCTCTTTTCCTTATATCCCTTACTTTTATATCACCACTACTGCTTCTCTCCTGATTCAGAATTTCTGAGAAAGGCTGATTTGGAGTAAACCAGGAAATAAACAGGTTTACTAGTTAGAAGAAATAACCAGGCCCTAGTGAGAAAAAAATGGCTCAGTAACATGAATAGCATGATACCTCTTTCCCGAATACTAACCCTTATAATCCCAAATCTTAAGTGCTGTATCATTGAAAACATTCCTATCAACCAGCCATTAGCTCAAATTATGATTTCTGAGCCAAGAAGTTCTAGTAAGATTAGCTAGATTGATTTCAGTTTTTTGAACTATGATAAAAGACCAGGGTTATCTTATCTCCTTCCCTGCCCCCAATCTACACAAACCAATACTTTCATCAAAAATAAGTGTATGAGAGATGCCTGGGTGGCCCAATGGTTAAGCATCTGCCTTTGGCTCAGGTCATGATCCTTGTGTCCTGGATGGAGTCCTGCATTGGGCTCCCCACAGGGAGTATGCTTCACCCTCTGCCTATATCTCTGCCTCTCTCTCTGTGTCTCTCATGAATAAATAAATAAAATCTTTAAAAAAAATAAGTGTATGAAAAATTACATTAAAGCAAACATAAAATGCAAGCCCCATTTTTTTTGTATTACATATTAGCAGACATACCACACCTATGCCACAAACAACTTCAGTGCTTACCCTCAATTGATGTGCTTTCTTTGTCACAAATTATTAGTACATAGTTTCAGACTGGCATTCTTCTACAGACCACTCTTTGAGAGGTCATGATTACAACGCCTAAGACAGCTTGTTTCACTATAGTGTCTGTAATTGGCAAACACTATAAAGTTTCAAACACTCAAAAGTGGGATACTCTACAGTCACTTAAGATAAATGTAAACAGAAAATATTTACTGGTGTGCAGAGATTTTCCTATATATTAATTCAGGAGAACATGTCATAAAGCAGTATGATCTCATTTTTGTTAAATAACAATAGCACAATTAGAGAGTCAGCAAGTGGTTACCTCAGGGTGATAGACTTATGACAGTTTTTTTCCCTTTGTTGTTAATGTTTTCTTAGGTATTTGACATAATTTTGGTATCATGATCATCTGTTTCTTTTATTAAAATAATAAGACTCATGGAACTGATTATTTTTTTATTTATCATTTGAATTTCATTTTTTTGAATTTTTGAATTTCAGTTCAGGCCTATTACTATGTCACAATATGCTATGCTAAGTGGCTGACTTAAGGCCCCCATAAATACAGTACCCAGCCATAGAATGTGACAAAATATAGGTACCCAAATAGAAGGGCTGAAGTTTTTTTGTTTTGTTTTGTTTTGTTTTAATTTTTAAAGAGTCTAGTTTCAAAAATGTATTTGGTTGAATATTAGCGATTTCATATAGCTCAAGCTAATACTAAATGGAAGTATATCTAAGGATTTCCTCTCACCCTGTTCTAATTTACAATTAATCACATGCTGAACACAAATGGATAATCATGACTTTTCTTTATTTCACAAAATAAACTTTGGTATCTCCATTTAGGGAAAAAAAAATGCTTCACTAAAATGAACCAGCTTGAAATGACATGAACAACAAGTTTTGCAAATTTCTGCTTGGTTTCTGCATTATAGGTTTTCTTCAATAAATTAATCCTTATCTCCCAAGGGCAGGCTTTTGACATGCCTGGAACAAAACTCAGCCACATGTCAAAATAGGAGGGACAGAAACAGCTCAACTGAAAACTATCAGCCAAATCCAACTTAGAAGAATTTATTTATCTGGGACAGAGAGCACTTATGAAATTGATATTGGTCAAGTAGAACTTGTAGCATATTAATAAAAATACTAAGCACATAGGTTTTTAAAATAGTGAATCATCTGGCACTCTAATACCTCATAAATATGGTGTCAGCCTATCTAGAACAATGCATGAGATCAGTACACTTCCTCAGTAGATTATTCTAGTGTTCTTCAACTTGAAAAGGAAGGATAAAGGAAACTTTATCCTTAAACTTTGGGGTTTTGTATTTTATTTTATTTTTTTTAATTTTATTTATTTATGATAGTCACACAGAAAGGGAGAGAGAGAGGCAGAGACACAGGCATAGGGAGAAGCAGGCTCCATGCACCGGGAGCCCGATGTAGGATTCGATCCTGGGTCCCCAGGATCACGCCCTGGGCCAGAGGCAGGCGCTAAACCGCTGCGCCACCCAGGGATCCCCTGTATTTTAAATTATATAATTTTATGTTACTTGAGGCTTAAATTTTATGAATATGCCCATATCTCTAATTAAAGTCTTCTGGTCAGGGTAAAGGGCATTATAAAGAAAGCAGAATATAATATAATATAATATATATATATAAAATATATGCTTTATCCATATTATATAACATTCAAAGCAGAATAAATATATATATATTATATATATATGCTTTATCTATATTATATAACATTCAAAACATTCTATTCTTATCCCCCGTCCACCAAAGAAATGAGGGGCAAAGAGGTCCCACAAGGTTCTCAAAGCAGCAAGTACTGAAATAGATAAAATAGTGGTAGAATCATTCAGCCCTCTTTGATTTAACTGGGGCCCAAAAGCAAAGTAAGTAAAGACCCCCTCAGGTGTCACCAAGACATCTATATACCAGAAAGCAGTATTAAGGAAGGGAACCCCTGTGTAAACCAAGTTTGGAAAGAGCAGGTTAAGTGGCACTTCCCTTTTTTTTTCTCTCTCTCTTTCTTACCACCAAAAAACAGAAATAACAATAACAACACCCCAGAAAGTAACACCCACAAGGATCTCACAGTACTCATGCTTGGCATAATAACCATGCATCATTTGGCTCTGACTTTCCCACGTGCTGACACCCAGGCCCAACCTCCAGTGACTCCTTTGGTATTTGCTTCTTGCAGCGTGTATTCAGCATATGCATCATCAAGTCCTCAGCAGAAGGCTGCACATAAAGCATAAGATTTTAGTTAGAGAACCAGCCTTATGGACTGATGGTTGGTTCTTACCCTACAACTCTTTTTTTTTTTTTTACCCTACAACTCTTAATGGGAAGTGAAATGGAATAATAACAAATGGCCATGCTTTTCTCTTTGTTAATGGATTTCAGGGGAGAAAGGCAGTAGAAAGTATAAATGTCATAAAAGAATGAACATTCAGATCCAAAATTGTGCTTAAGTAAATAAAAAAAAAAAATCACAGCGGGTTCTTACTGCTCAATTCCAGCCCATTTGCTAAGAATAAAAAGACAAAGTAATGTGAGTGAAAGGCAAGATAGCAAGCTCAGCTGGAATTTGCCACCTTAGCTTTAAATGCTACTGATTTTACCATTGGCCTTCCCGCACCTCACTTGACCTCCATCAAGAAAGATGGTGACACTTTGGATGAGCAAGACAGCACTGACACAGAATTAACTACAGGAAGAAGATAACACCTCTCCTCTCCCTATGACAGAATTACTAAATTTAATACAGTTAATGAATTCCTGGTGAAATTCCTAAAGGATGCATCCAGCAATTGATTCTTGAATTTGCCACAAACCTATACCTTGTAACTATTATTATCCACAAAGGAAGAATCTAGGAAGCAAAATTTTTGAGAGTTAACTTGCCAGCTACATGAGTGGGTTGCAGCTTATTGTCTTCAAACAAAAAAAGACAATTATAGATGTATTAGATTTCTGGTTCTTTTGAAACTCACGATTCAGTATTTTATGTCAGGTTCATTTCCAAAGGATTATGATTTATAAGAGAGAAATTACAGATTTCATGAAGGTCTTCTCAGGAAGTATTTATTTTATTTTGAAGTATAATACCAGTTGAGCTGCCTCTTAGAAACAAGTGAAAATTGCTTCTGTCCTCATTGAGATAAAGGAGGATTTCAATTTTCAAAAATTCCAAATTGTGTTCACTCGTGGCAACTGTAACAATAGAGTTACAAATCTGAAGCCATGCTGTAGGAAAATATAGAACTGCTCTGAAACATGATAATTATCTCATTTCTTTAGCCTGTAGCATAGTGTAGTGCCAAATATTTCATGCATATAGACTTTCTCTGCTTGGTCCATCCCAATATAACTTGGTTACAGTGTATGTTAAAAAGGATGTTTTCTAATACTAGGAATGTTCCTTATGGGGTTGTATGTAAAAGGATCTATCCAGGGTCATAGTCTGGTGTATTCAATCTTCCCCTTCTGATTATGCAGAAATGGTGGTAAGGAATAGAGATTTGGCACCACCTGGCTGCACTTACAGGCAGACCTTGAACAGTTGGTTCTCATCAAACTTGTTTGAATGGTTTCCTATCAACAATGTTCAAATTCTTAGCCTGGCATTCAAGGCTGGTCTTCATTTGCTCTAATCTCACCCTTTGCCTTGTTTCCCATTCTCATGTACCAAATGCTAGCACTGCAAGAAACTTTTGAATTTATCTGAAAAACTCCTATTCTTTACACTGTCTCAAACTTTCCTCACCATTTTCACCAGCCCAAGGAGCAGACTACATTACTTCCAAGATGCCCTATAATTTGAAATGTAATGACTTAGGATTCAAGGAAGCACTACTTCCTGCTCAAGACCTTCTTTGATTCCTCCGGCTGAATATAATTCTCTGGTTGAGCTTCCAGCTCTTACTGTTCATTCACATTTTTAAAAAAATGTATTTTATTTATTCCTGAGAGAGAGAGAGAGAGAGGCAGAGACACAGGCAGAGAGAGAAGCAGGCTCCATGCAGTGAGCCTGATGTGGGACTCAATCCTGAGTCTCCAGGATCAGGCCCTGGGCTGAAGGCAGCGCTAAACCGCTGAGCCACCAGGCTGCCCCCATTCATATTTTGTGTTACTTACCTATATCCATGCTTATACCCCTATATTCCCTGTGGTATTTGCAAGTTCTCTGAGCAATGCTGCCTTTTTTTTTTTTTTTTTTTTTTTTACCTTGTGTCTCCTACAGTCCTGTGACAGTACCTGGCTTTCAGGATATTGCCTCTAATT
This sequence comes from Canis lupus familiaris, assembly GCF_011100685.1. Taxonomy (NCBI): domain Eukaryota; kingdom Metazoa; phylum Chordata; class Mammalia; order Carnivora; family Canidae; genus Canis; species Canis lupus. The sequence goes on from NC_049248.1 coordinate 14,958,596, forward strand.
ATTGAACTGCAGTGAGCACTTAGTAACATCCCTGCCAATAGGGGAGTTTTATATGATGGCTTATTTACTAGCTTTTCCTCTCCTGTGTATTGGAAACCCTCAGCCTGAAGTAGCTCAGGGAAATGGCTGTTTTCCGATGCTAAGTCACTTCCTCTCCTGCCTTTGCTACCTCAGCCTGTCTGCCTGTGTTGACAATGATGATGTGACTTCGCCTTACAGGAATTTTGCTCTTGCCAAATACAGCAATTATAAGTCTTTCTGTCCATAATTTTTAATTTAGTTCTTAAAGCCCGAGCTTTCTGCCTCCACCACATGGAATTCATCAAATTTACCTGTTTCTGTTTCTCTAGACCTAAATCTGATTCGCTCTCCCTGCATCCCTGGAAACGTACGGGTGCACCACTCTTTTCCGACTCTTTGATAGACTACTGATGTGTATAAAGGATTACATTGAACTGCCCGATACACAAGTGCCTTATGAATTTCCCAGACCTAGAAAAAGAAAAAGAATATTCGGTTCCAAGGCTTGAAGATTCCCTCACACGATTTTTAAACATACATTCCTCCAATGCTTTGAGAGCCTACTACGCAACAGTTTCTATGCATATTATCTTGTTAGCCTCTTTGAATAATTCTAAACATAAAGTTGACATAAATGGGAGCTTAAGATGTAAAACTGAGTAAAACTCAAGGCTCGAAATCTTTATTGGGTTAATATAGGTCAAGTAACAGGATTTGAACTGAGGCACATAAAGCAGAAACTACTGCTCCCAGAGTGACACTGAGAGTGTCAAGGAGATTTGCCAGCTGTGGTGGCACATGGCTAGTGCTTCTCCTGTTTCAGTTAGAGCCTCTGGGACTCATCTGTGTGTCACTCCAGTGGTGGGAATCACCCTTTCCTGAAGGTGGTTTCTCAGTGGAAGATCAGCGAATTGCCTTGTCCACTCAGGTCTCTGTTTCACACTGCAAAGGCCTCCCAGGCAGGGGGACTGACTTTTCAGGTTCTGCTTAACCTAGATGGCTCCTGACCCTGCTGATTCACTATTCATGCCTGTTACCAGTGAATAAAAACTGAAAAGTAAGACTTTTCTATACAGAGTGTTCGGTGGACCAGCAACATTAGCACCTCCCGAGAGCTTGTTAGAAATGCAGAATCTTGGGCCCCATCCCAGACCACCTGAACTCAAATGCCTTTTAAGTTTGAAAATCCCTACTCTATACAGTGTTATATCCATGTAAGATACTTCTTTTATGATATAATGATATTTTTAGTATATTTGTGACTAAATGCAATAAAAGAACCTCGATTTCTTGGGTTTGTTCTTAATTTATTATTTTGTTATAAAAAAAATGATAAACTCTGAAGGCAATCTTCATTGCCACTTGGAAAGCTCTCACTTGTTTACAATAATAGCCTCACAACTCTGACCACTCACCTAAGAGCCAGATTTGATGTACCTCTACAGCATGCAGAAAAAGCCTAAGTCAGCTTTCCTATGGCAAAACGAGAAAAAAAATTAATTGATTTGGTAGGTTTTGGAAGTTGAAATATTTTAATGTAAATAATAATATTAAAGTGGCAAGAAATAACAAGTATTGGTAAGGATTTATAAAAAGGAACCCTCTGTGCACTGTTGGTAGGAATGTAAATTGGTACAGCCATTGAGGAAAACAGTATGGAGGTTCCTCAAAAAATTAAAAATAGAAATACCATATGATCCAGTAACTCCACTATTGGGTGTTTGCCCAAGAAAAATGAAAACAGTAATTCAAAAGGATATATGCATTCCTATGTTTACTGCAGCATTATTTACGATAGCCAAGATACAGAAGCAATCTAAGCATCCATCAATAGACAAACAGATAAGAAAAATGTGGTGCGTATAAATCCATGTATGTGCACACACACACACACACACACACACACACAGCAATTCACACAACCATAAAAAGGATGAGATCATGCCATTTGAGACAACATGAATGGACCTAGAGGATACTATGCCAAGTGAAATAAGTCAGTTCAAGAAAGACAAATACCGGGCAGCCCTGGTGGCGCAGCAGTTTAGCGCCGCCTGCAGCCCAGGGTGTGATCCTGGAGACCCTGGATCGAGTCCCACATCAGGCTCTCTCTGTATGATGCCTGCTTCTCCTCTGCCTCTATGAATAAATAAATAAAATCTAAACAAACAAACAAACAAATATCATATGATTCCACTCACAAGTGGAATCTTAAAAAAAAAAACACAATTAATAAACAAACAAAAAGCAGAATCAGACTTATAAATACAGAGACCTGATGATTGCCAGATAGGAAAGGGGTGAAGATTTGGACATAATAGGGAGGGGATATACAGGCTATTAGTTATAGAATGAAAAAGTCACAGGAATAGAAGGCACAGATCAGGAATACAGTCACTGATGCAATAGCAACATAATATGGACAGATGGCAGGTACACTTGTGAACACAGAATTATGTATAAACTTGTCAAATCGCTAAATTGTACACCTGAAATGAGTGTAGCCTTGTGTGTCAACTGTACTCAAAAAAAAAAAATTGTCTTCCTTTAACCAGCCAGATAGCCTTAGGCAGGCCCCTTCCCACCTCTGAGCCTTGGGCTTCCTTGTCTGTACCAATTATGGATTACAACATAGTCTAAAGCTCCTTCCTACTCTGAACACTTGCAGGCTCTCTAACCACTACTCCCTTACTAGATGTCTCCTCATCCCTCTCATCTGCAAAGCCAAGTCAGTCTTGCTTCAGTGATTACCAGGGCCTTCTAATTGATCTCCTGCTTTGTGCTACTCTCTGCCAACCCAGGTCCACACCACCACCAGGTCTTCTGTTCTCAAAAGAAAATCTACTTATGGCCAGCTCATGCTTACAACATTTCTTCAGCTCTGATGTAATGTTCAAATACCTGGTCATGACCTTCAAGACCCTTCCTGTTCCTGGAAGGTGCTGTGTTGTCCTCTATCCCTGTTTCCAGCCCCCTTTTTCCTGAAATATTCCCCCCACTCCAGCTTCTTTGCCAGCTGAGTCCTATTTATTGTCTAGGCACCAACTTCACCATCACTAGGTGAGGTGTTCTTGTTATTGGAGTACATTTTTCTTATCATAATATTTGATGTATCTCACTGTTATTGCTTATTAGAATTAATCCTCCTGAGGTCTGAAACCATCTCTCCTCTTCACAATCATGCTCTTGTAGCTAACACCAAGCAAGCACTGTGAATTATTGTTTGGATTATTCCTATTTGAATTCCTAGTCTTCTACTTCCTAGTTATTGATAATAATAATAATAATAAATTCTAAGTGTTGTTTTAAGGATGAGGCATAATTAATCTAATGCACCTAGAATAAATCCTGGGATATATTAGGCACTTAAAATATGCCAGCTATTACTATTGTTATTCTTTTCTTTCTTTAATTACAGCACTTAGTATGGACTTAATTATAATTACCTGATAACTAAAATCTCTTTCTTACTTTGAATGCTAAAGGGAATAGACAAAGGAGACACATTAATCAACTCCACAAATAGATCAGATTAATGGTATTTTTTATTCCAATGAAATAGAGAATCATACTGTTATGTACTAAATATATAATCATATTTATTATAAATTATGCAGCAATATATTTGGAAAATATTGTATTGAATTATCATAAGCTATGATTAAATTCTTCCAGTAAATGTTCTATGATTTGTTTCCTCAAAGCTTAAGCTAATGGAAAAGGCCTGGGAGAAATTGTCATTTTGAAGAAAAGAGATGCTGGATACTTATAACCTAAAAGGAAATCTGGCATGCATCTCTTAATATTCTTAGAAATTACTCATAGGTTCAGCTTTTATTAATTTATAACTCTTCAAAGCTATGAATTGAAAGGGGTCCTAAAGTCCAATCTCCTATCCAATACTTGAATCTCCATGGCACTATCCTAGCCAAGTGGACGGACAGCCTCTGCCTGCGCAATTAGACCATTAAATCTCTATTAGTTCCCATAGCAACATGAGATTTATTAATGGTTCATCTATGAGTATATAGAATATTTTCTCTGCAAATCAGAAACAGATTATAGTGTAGTTACAGGAGCAAAAACAGGCAGACAGTGTATAAGGAAACAGTTGAGATATTAATAGAAATGTAGCTGATGTTTTTCTCTGTCAAGTATTAAATAATAACAGGTAGAAGGTACGACCAGCGAAGGTACAAATATAAATGTTATTGTGTCACTAGTTTATTTATTATTGTTCACTGTTTTACTCTTTCCCAATTTCCATATGTTTTTCAGTCACCCTCATTCCTCACTTTTGTTTCCTTAATTGTTCTTCATCTGATTCCTCCTTTCTCTCCACCTTGCCTATTTCCCTAATACCTCTCTTTGTTTAGCCAAAGTATCCTCTTATTTCTAGAATACAAGGATATATTTTTGGTTTAATAATCCAAAAGCTGAGCTATAGTCATAAATACTAAAACATATTAAGAATAGGCTGGACAGACAGAGTAAGAATATGTCATTAAGGTCTCAATAAATGTAGAGTAGATGGACAGATGAAAGATTTAAGTTTACAAATATCTGTTAAGTTCCAACTAGTAACATACTGTGATAGATAACAAGTGAAATCTGAATGCCTGTCTTTAAGAAGTTAAAATCTAGCAGGAAATTTATATATAGAACTAACCAAACACAGCACAAGCCGACCATGAGAAGCAATACAAAGAGAGGAAAATAAGGAAAGAGGAAAAAAAGGTACAGAGTCAGAGAGAAGGGGAATATTAGTCTGCGGCGGGGCGGGGGGGGGGGGATAGAAATAGAGTAATTGGTAAATGGAAAATTAATGTTGATCATAAGTATTATATTTCATATATTTCAAGGTACTTAAGAAAAGTATGTTTCAGAACTTAAAGCATTAATTTAATTTTAAATTAATTTTAATTGATATTAATTTTAAAAATCAGGGGCACCTGGGTGGCTCAAAGGCTTAACCCACCCTCACTTGGGTGGGTTAAGAGTCTGATTCTTGGTTTCAGCTCAAGTCATGATCTCGGGGTCATGAGGTCAAGCATCATGTTGGGCTCTGCACTCAGCATTGAACCTGGTTAAGATTCTCTCTCTCCCTTTCCTTCTGCCCCTCCCCACTTGCATGCTCTCTAAGTAAATAAATAAGTTAATAAAATAAATAAAAATCATATATATTTCACAATCATTGATAAAATACTACATGTTAAGACTTTACTAAATCTTTATTATGAAATTGAATAAAAACTTTGTAAATAAAGATCTTTTGGGGATGCCTGGTGGCTCAGCAGTTGAGTGTCTGCCTTTGGCTCAGGGCATGATCCTGGAGTTCTGGGATCGAGTCCCACATTGGGCTCTCTGCAGGAAGCCTGCTTCTCCCTCTGCCTATGACTCTGCCACTCTGCCTCTCTCCCTCTTTGTCTTTCATGAATAAATAAATATCTTTTTTAAAAAAAAGATCTTTTGTTAATGTAAACAGTGAAGATTATTGTAATTTGACCTAAGGTACATGTGTCAGGCAACCAACAACAGCTTCTGCTTTTAAGAACAGAAACCTTAAAGTAATAAGCAAAGCTGTGGAAAGAGATTTAAACATTTCTGTAAAGAATCCTATGAAAAATTTTCACCATTGCCATTAGATTCTGTAGATTGAAGTTTTCTAATGGTAAAAACCACTTTTTAAGATCTCAGTGATGCACACATTTCTACTTTTCACCTTTTAAGATACATATTATAGAAGGCAATAAGAAAATGTTTAATGATTAAAAGCCAATTAGCAACAAGTACAGTATGTCAAATAAAAGCAAATAACACTGCATGATTTATATAAATGCCATCCTTTCCCAAAGAATAGAATCCTTTCACTTGATGCAGTAAATTGCATACTGTCTTTTTACAGCTGTTCCAAAAGACAAAGATATTTTTGAGCTTCATTTATAAAACATAAATATCAGATTGTTGTTCTAGCCTTCTTGTAATTCAAAATAGCATCAGTGCTGGCTGAACATATTACTCATGCTGTGGAAAGTAAGAAATGATGACAATTTAAAGCTAACATCCTGAAATGAAGATGAATATGTGAAATGTTCACTTCAAATGGTTTAAGTAGATGTTATGAATACTTAACATGAGTATAGCAGGATCTTGGTAAAAGAGAAGAGGCATTTGAAATCATTTCTACTTCTTACTGCAGAAATAATCTACCTGCTAGTAGATTTGTATGATCCAATGTACAAGGTGATGTGTCCTAGGAGAGATGTAGATATATTGGGCTGTGGGGTGACAGGAAGAGAGAGATCATTTTTTATGTCTGGTTATAAAGGCTTCTCAAAGAAGGTAGCATTTGGCCAACAGACATATGAAAAAATGCACAACATCACTCATCATCAGGGAAATACAAATCAAAACCCCAATGAGATACCACCTCACACAGGTTCAGAATAGCTAAAATGAACAACTCAGGAAACAACAGATGTTAGTGGGAATGCAAACTGGTATAGCCACTCTGGAAAACAATATGGAGGTTCCTCAAGAAGTTAAAAATAGAGCTACCCTATGACCCAGAAATTGCACTACTAGGTATTTATCCAAAGAATACAAACATAGTGATTCGAAGGGGCACCTACACCCCAATGTTTATAGAAGTAATGTCCACAATGACCAAATTATGAAAAGAACCCAAATGTCTATTGATGGGAGAATGGATAAAGAAGATTGTATGTATGATACATATGATATATATATGTGTGTGTGTGTGTGTGTGTGTGTAATGGAATAATATATATATAATGGAATACTACTTATACTACTCACACACACACACATATATATAATGGAATACTACCCAGCCATCAAAAAGAATGAAATGTTGCAATTTGTAATAACATGGATCAACTAGAGGGTATTTTGCTACATGAAATAAGTCAGTCAGAGAAAGCCAAATATATTATTTCACTTATATTTGGAATTTAAGAAACAAAACAGATGAAAATAGGGGAAGGGAAGGAAAAATAAGATGAAATCAGAGAGGGAGACAAACCATAAGAGACTCTTAACCATAGAAAACAAACTGAGGGTTGCTTGCGGGGTGGTAGGTGGGGGGTGGGGGGGGTAGCTGGGTGATGGGCATTAAGGAGGGCACTTGAGGTAATGAGTACGGGGTGTAATATGCAACTGATGAATCACTAAACTCTACCTCTGACACTAAAAAAAAAAGAAGAAAAAAAAGGTGGCATTTGATAGAGATGTCAGCATCAAATAGAACTGGATATTTGAAGTAGGAGAAATGATATTTCAGGCAAAAAGAATACATAAATAGAATCACAGTAGCAGGAAAGCACCTGGAGCATATGGAGTGGGGAGTTTGACTAGTGTGTGAGGTTCACAGAATTCCTGACAGAGAAATAGTGGCAGATAATTTGGGATAGTAAACCAGGGGATGGACTATGGAAGGGATTGCATGTCAAGCAAAGGAATCTGGTTCTTATTTGATAGTGAATATTAAGCTCAGTGATTCTTTCCCCAAGTTTTTAACACAGAACACTCACACATATCAGAACTGTGCTGTTTGGGGGGCACTTAGAACACACGCAGCTCTGCTGGTAGTTTATAAACATTATCCCGTACAATCACCACAAAAGCATAGTTGCAAGAAGATGAACAACCCCATTTTACAGATGAGAAACTGTTAAAGATTTTATTTATTTATCCAGGAAAGACGCAGTGAGAGGCCGAGGCATAGGCAGAGGGAGAACCAGGCTCCTCACAGGGAGCCGGACGTGGGACTCGATGCCCAAGCCAGGATCATGCCCTGGGCCAAAGGCAGACGCTCAACTGCTGAGCCACCCAGGTGTCCCATAACTTCACAATTCTATTAGTCTTCATAATTTGGTATTTTGAAGAAAAGAGAAAAAAGGAGAAAGTTAGACTAGTGTAGAGTCTATCTTAATAGAACAATAATATTTCTAGTTGAATTATTTCTGTCACTAGTTCAAGTAACATCAATTCTGAGCTATCATTGTTCTTGAAAAGTACACACTGAGAAATTACATGATTATCAATTTAGGGTTTTATTATCATGTTGAGGGTTCTTATGAAAGTGCAAACTTAACATCCCTTTTGTGGTCTGTCCTGGTTTCCTGTGATAATCAGAAAACTTTGCAATGCAGCTAATAAGAGCTTCCTTAACCAGATTCACTAGGTATAATTTCCACTTCTTTTAAACCATCAAAATTAAGCACTAAGTATGTGTAAGGCATAAAATATGGCAAGTATCTTAACTACATTTTTTTCATTGTATTCTCTTAACTACTTGGTCAAGTAAGCATTCTTTTCCCATTTTATAGATAAACGAAGGGATTCAGAGAGTTCTGTGTGTAACAGCACTGATATTCATATTCAACTTTATTTGCCCTTAAGTCCCTACTCTTCCTGCTACAGCCAAATGCCCTGTAATTCCACATATAATAAAGATGAGTGATTAGGGGTGCCGGGGTGGCTCATTTGGCTAAGTGTCTGCCTTCAGCTCAGGTCTTGATTCGGGGGTCCTGGGATCACATCTGGAGTTGGGCTTCCTGCTTTGTGGGGAACCTGCTTCTCCCTCTGCTCCTCCTCTCTGTTCGTGCTCTCTGGTGCTCTCTTTTTCTCAAATAAATAAATAAAATCTTAAAAAAAAAAAAAAGATGAGTGATTACTTAAAGTGACATTCATGCACCTTGGTTGCAAAAAAATTAAGTAAAGGCTAGTCTGAAATGCAGCTCATGGCAGTAACACAGACTTTGGAATCAAAGGAATGTGGATCTAATTCTCTTGCCTACCACTTTAAAGCCATGTGAACTTAGAGGTGTTACTTAATCTTACTGAGGCTCAATTTCTAATCTGGAAAATGCAAATAATAATATCTATTTCAGAGGGTTGGTAAGAAGATTAAGCAAAGTAATGCCTAAAAAGTTCTTAGCACAAAGTAGAATTTTAATAAAAGTAAAGCTCTATTAATAGTAGCAGTTGTATCTCCACACTGTGGTATTTCCTTGATTTCCAGGACCCCAGCTGCCATCTGTGAAACAATCTGCCCCAAATATTTGATGCAGATATCTCTTCTGAATTCTGGATCCATGTATCTTACCACCTACTTGGCGTTTGCACTTGGATCTTCCACAGGCATCTCATACTCATTAGATATCAAACTGAACTGAACGAATGATATACATCATCCTTCTGATGCTGCTAATACCTGCAGCCTTTCCTATAGATGATCATCATCATCATGATGATAAGTGTGTATAAAATCAGTACCACAACCAGCCTACAACCAACTCAAATCTTGGGTCACTGAGTTCTAAGGAATATACACTCTAAATTTCTGCTGACGTCACTCTGGTCCTAGCCACCTTCATTTCTCTCCTAGAATATAGTTCGATCACACCTACTTCTGCCTATCCTCACCAAAGAACTCTCATACTATACCCAGAAGGAGCTTCCTGCACCCTTGAGTCTTAAATGAAATTGGCCTCAAATCCCTTAACGTCTCAGATGGAAGTTTAAATTGCTTTGGGATTTTTGTCAATTCAGAGAATGTTTGCATTCTCACTTCCTTTTCCCCCAGGCGCCAAGTTCCACAAATAGCACTTCTGTGGCCTAAAGCAAGGACAAGAAACTCAGCCCCTTTAGCAAGTTTCACAAATGACCCACTTACACAAAGAGTTTGTCGCAAATACTATTAAAGATTCGAATTTGGGAAGATGGATAAGTGTTTACTGTTTAAAACGCTAACTTCAAATGGAACATTAGGCATTTCCAGCTTTAAAATGCTCTTCAACCTCCTCCATCTGGATATTTCCACTGGCTAATTGCCCTTCTCTCTCTCTGCATCACACCATCTTGCTCGCTCTTCTCTCACTGTTTTTTCTGGCCCCTTCCCTCTTATCTGTCCCTCTTACTTTCTGGAATAAAGCCATTCTTTCTTCGTAACTCAAACGCTAGTTTAACTGGATTTTTTTTTTTTTATTCTTGTTTTTGTTTGTTTGCCTAGATTCCTCTTCTCACACTGTTAAGAGTGTTCCCTACTATCCCAAGTGGTTCATTATCAAGCACTTTTCTTTTTTTTCCCCTTTTTTTATTTAAATTCAGTCAACATATAGTACACCATTAGTTTCAGATATAGTGTTCAGTAATTTATCAGTTGCGTATAATACCCAATGTGGATGGGGTAATTGGGTGATGGCCATTAAGGAGGGTACATGATGTGATGAGCTCTAGGTAATAAGCACTTTTCCATTAAAAGTTCCTCCAATAGAACACTTCTGAAAGAAATTGAGGAAGACACAAAGAGATGGAAAAATATTCCATGCTCATGGATTGGCAGAATTAATATTGTGAAAATGTCAATGTTACCCAGGGCAATATACACGTTTAATGCAATCCCTATCAAAATACCATGGACTTTCTTCAGAGAGTTAGAACAAATTATTTTAAGATTTCTGTGGAATCAGAAAAGACCCCGAATAGCCAGGGGAATTTTAAAAAAGAAAACCATATCTGGGGGCATCACAATGCCAGATTTCAGGTTGTATTACAAAGCTGTGGTCATCAAGACAGTGTGGTACTGGCACAAAAACAGACACATAGATCAGTGGAACAGAATAGAGAATCCAGAAGTGGACCCTGAACTTTATGGGCAACTAATATTCCATAAAGGAGGAAAGACTATCCATTGGAAGAAAGACAGTCTCTTCAATAAATGGTGCTGGGAAAATTGGACATCCACATGCAGAAGAATGAAACTAGACCACTCTCTTTCACCATACACAAAGATAAACTCAAAATGGATGAAAGATCTAAATGTGAGACAAGATTCCATCAAAATCCTAGAGAAGAACACAGGCAACACCCTTTTTGAACTCGGCCATAGTAACTTCTTGCAAGATACATCCACGAAGGCGAAAGAAACAAAAGCAAAAATGAACTATTGGGACTTCATCAAGATAAGAAGCTTTTGCACAGCAAAGGATACAGTCAACAAAACTCAAAGACAACCTACAGAATGGGAGAAGATATTTGCAAATGACATATCAGATAAAGGGCTAGTTTCCAAGATCTATAAAGAACTTATTAAACTCAACACCAAAGAAACAAACAATCCAATCATGAAATGGGCAAAAGACATGAACAGAAATCTCACAGAGGAAGACATAGACATGGCCAACATGCACATGAGAAAATGCTCTGCATCACTTGCCATCAGGGAAATACAAATCAAAACCACAATGAGATACCACCTCAGACCAGTGAGAATGGGGAAAATTAACAAGGCAGGAAACCACAAATGTTGGAGAGGATGTGGAGAAAGGGGAGCCCTCCTGCACTGTTGGTGGGAATGTGAACTGGTGCAGCCACTCTGGAAAACTGTGTGGAGGTTCCTCAAACAGTTAAAAATAGACCTGCCGTACGACCCAGCAATTGCACTGTTGGGGATTTACCCCAAAGACACAGATGCAATGAAACGCCAGGACACGTGCACCCCGATGTTTCTAGCAGCAATGTCCACAATAGCCAAACTGTGGAAGGAGCCTCAGTGTCCATCGAAAGATGAATGGATAAAGAAGATGTGGTTTATGTGTACAATGGAATATTACTCAGCTATTAGAAATGACAAATACCCACGATTTGCTTCAATGTGGATGGAACTGGAGGGTATTATGCTGAGTGAAGTAAGTCAGTCGGAGAAGGACAAACATTATATGTTCTCATTCATTTGGGGAATATAAATAATAGTCAAAGGGAATATAAGAGAAGGGAGAAGAAATGTGTGGGAAATATCAGAAAGGGAGACAGAACGTAAAGACTGCTAACTCTGGGAAACGAACTAGGGGTGGTAGAAGGGGAGGAGGGCGGGGGGTGGGAGTGAATGGGTGACGGGCACTGGGTGTTATTCTGTATGTTAGTAAATTGAACACCAATAAAAAAAAAAAAAAAAAAAAAAAAAGTTCCTCCAATAGGATTTCAAGAGGCAACAATTAAGATAAGATCTTACTTCTATTACAGATGCAAATCTGATCATTTCATGTCCCCAGTAATCCATAAGTGGCTTCCCATTGCCTTTAGCATAAAGCTCAACTTTTTTGGAAGGACCAGCAAAGAATCCCATGATCCAGTCTTCAGTATTGACCATTTTGATGTTATTCTGGTTTTTCAAATACAAATTGTGCTTTCTCCAGCCCCCACGTCTCATATACATTATTCCTCAGAGATCTTCTTCTTTCTCCAGCTCCTCATCAAGCTAAGTCTAACTGATGGCTGTACTTACATGTATAGACTCTTACTTCCTCCAGGATAGATCCTCCTGCTGAGGTCTTCTTAACAATGCCTCTTACACTTGTAATTATTTCATTATTTAAAGTGGTGTAGTTGGACAGCCCAGGTGGTTCAGCAATTTAGCGCCACCTTCAGCCCAGGACATGATCCTGGAGACCCGGGATCGAGTTCCACATCCCTGCATGGAGCCTGCTTCTCCTTCTGCCTGTGTCTCTGCCTCTCTCTCTCTCTCTCTCTCTCTCTCTCTCTCTCTGTGTGTGTGTGTGTGTGTGTGTGTGTGTGTGTGTGTCTCATGAATAAATAACATTTTTTAAAAATCTTTAAAAAAATCTTAAAAAAATAAAGTGGTGATTTCCTCTCTCTTGCTATAAACTCCAAAGACCATCAGAACAGTGACCAAATTTCTTTTCTCAACTTTATATCCCTTAGCACTAAGCATACAGTAAGCACATAATTTTTTTTAATTACATGAAGGTAAACATTGAACAAAGTTTGTATGTAAAGTATTGCACTTCATCTCCCTTAATTTCTGGGCTTTAATTTATCTGGCAGAGAGAAATAGGTCTTCTAGGAAAACCATAAAATCTCAGTGATGATGGAGGGCATAAGAAATTATGTGTATTGGGACACTTGGGTGGCTCAGCAGTTAAGCGTCTGCCTTCAGCTCAGGTCATGGTCTGGGGTCCCAGGATCAAGTCCCATATCAGGCTCCTTGCATGGAACCTGCTTCTCTCTCTGCCTGTATCTCTGCCTCTCTCTCTCTGTGTCTCTCATGAATAAATAAATAAAGTTTTTTTTTTTTTTTTTTAAAGAAACTGTGTATTGAAGGTCTGGTAGTTCTGTTGCTGAGGATGTTAACAACTCAAGGGAGTTAAAGGTCAATGCTTACAAAAGGTCATGAGGGTCACACCTAAATATGCTGTGAACTACATGTTTGGTAACTAGACTGCCCTCTCTGTTAGCTATCATCAGGATTTAATTAACTGGTGTCACAGTTGGAGAGATACTCCATGCCTGTAGGGAAATTTGACTGAACTCATCCATTCTAAAATAAATGATTAGCACCATCATCTTCCACATTATCTTTCAGTAAATTATCTTTCAGTTACATTTTCCTAAGCATCTTTCTGAGGTAAAACTATTTTAAAACTATAAATACTGGAAGGGACGGAAAACAGATTTGGGGAATAAAAAATTCAAGCAAAACTGTATTTGTGAGTGCTTGATATTATGAAAATAACACTTATTTCACAGACAAAATTGACCTTCCAGGAACCCCTATTTTTCATAACACATTAAGCCAGAAGAATGTTGTGTATTTTTAGAAGTGGCCTGATCATTGAACTGTTGAAAACAAATGTATTTTGTGGCTTCCTGGATTATGGACCCACCTCCTCCTGAGTCAATCATCAGCCAGGGACAGCTTCCAGGTCTCTAAACTACTCAGCACAGTAGGTCCTGGAAACTGTTCCCATGGTAACCCTCAGTCAAATAGGGCAGCTCAGGCTGTCGTACACAAGCATAATAGAAAAAGGAATACTGGCTGTTCTTGTTCATGATGCCACATAAAGGGGTAATACTAATCAGTATTAGTAAATAGACTGGATAAATAGACTGAAAGACAGGATAGCTACTGAACCATATGTGAATCATGGTGTCAGTGTCCTAACAAGATAGGACTTCGAAAATGTACATGTCCCAAAGAAAATCACGGTGGAAACATAGTCCATAAATTTTGTAGTAGCAATCAGTTATTGTGTTCGGAGAATCTATTACATATCAGGCACTGGGTTAAGTAATGTACACACAGCCTCATTATAATCCCCTCAAAAACCTAGTCATTTTAGTGTTTCCATAATTTATCTGGTGCAACAAAATTTGTTTGTAAAGTATTGCCCTTCATCTCCCTTGAAGAATCAAAATGAGAGTATCACTTAAGTAAGATTTGCACCCAGATTTGCCTGTCTCCAGAACTTCCTTCTTTTCTTTCTTTCTTTCTTTCTTTCTTTCTTTCTTTCTTTCTTTCTTTCTTTCTTTTTTTAGAGAAAGCAAGAGCAAGGGGTGGGGCAGAGGGAGAGGGGGAGAAAGGAGCTCAATCAGACTCCCTGCTGAGCATGGGCTCCCCAGTTCAGTTCGAGGACATTGGGATCACCACCTGAGCTGAAACCAAGAGTCAGATGCTTAAACAACTGAGCCACCCACGAGCCCCAGAATTTTTTTCTATCTCAAAATTGCCTTTTTTAGTGATACCACCCTTTTGGAGTATCTATCAATCATAACCTAGAGGAGTAAGTCATGGTTCATGCTGAAGGAGTTCACCACCAACTAAATACAGATATGAAAAGTAGCATGAGAGACTCCGCAAATAGCAGCATAGTAGAGTCATAAAGTTTGCAGTTAAAGAATTGCCTTCAGTGCCAGTTCCTCCACATCATCATAGAGTAGCCTTGAGAAACCCATTTAATTTCTTTGTACCTCAGTGTTTGCATCCATGAAGTGAGATAATAACTTAATGGGATGTTTTGAGGATCAAATGAGAAAATGGGTTTGAAAGTGCTTTGTAAAATATAAAATGTGATATATGGCTATTATTATTTTCCTAAATAGCACTTGGAATTTTGGCACATCTCTTCAGCAAACTTCAGTACGTTTCTCTCTACTTAAAAATGCCAGGTTAAATTTTTTTCTTAAGCATGTTTTGTTTAATCTTCAGAATTAAGAGTTCTGCAGAGCTTCTACTGCAAGTCTGCATTAGAAATCAGGAAATAGTGCAGCCCAGGTGGCTCAGTGGTCTAGCACTGCCTTCAGCCCAGGGCCTGATCCTGGAGACCCAGGATCGAGTCCCACATAGGGCACCCTGCATAGAGCCTGCTTCTCCCTCTACCTGTGTCTCTGCCTCTCTCTCTCTCTCTCTCTCTCTGTGTGTGTGTGTGTGTGTGTGTGTGTATGAATAAATAAATAAAATCTTAAAAAAAAGAAATCAGGAAATAATTCTGCATTAATATATATAATCAAATACCATTAACACACAGACACACACACACACACACACACGATAGGTAACTTGATAAGGAAATGCCATCTGCATTTATTTTAAATGAATGCATAGTGGGTAAGAGACTTTAGTTATCATTTCTGCATTCTAGCTGGGCAGAGAAAAGAGTTTGATCAGAAGGTGAAGGTCCAAAGATAAGGTGTTTGACCAAAGAAATGGCAGTGCGACAAATTCAAGTGCTATAATCTGGCAGCCTCTGGGCTGAGACTGGACTGCAAATGTGTTTTCTTTGGCCAGCGTACTTTTATTTTGTTACAATTGTGCTTTTTAATGATGGTTTTAGGTAATGTATGCATCCTCCCATTTGCTAACGATTTCATCAATCAATCCTATTATACTAGACCACTTCTCACATGTGTATGACCTGCCTGACATGCAAGTTTGGACTCCTTTACCAAAAAGAGGCAAAAGAGAAGATGACTCTGTATTATGAAATTATAAAAACAGAAGTAAATGTATCTAGGCACGTAAAACATGGAAAGTTGACCTGTCCGTGAATGTGGACCCAGGCATGGAGAAAGACACTATATGCTCTACCTGAAATGATACATTTAAGACACACATCGGGAGGTATTACACAGTAGAGTATAACTACATTCATTCAGCAAGCATGTATCAACAGCTTGCTGGATGAGCTTCAAAGCAGTGTCTGGCAGCACTTAATGAGCACTATGGAAGTTGGTGTCCTTTACTGCGAGAGCATCCTCCTTGTTATCCTCATTGTTACTATTATTGGTCAGACACAATGTTAGGAAGGACAAAGGCACATAATACCAGTGTCCCTCTTTCCTCCTAAGTAGAGTGGCCCCCGCAGTGTCCCACATAGTCCCTGATATATGCTGGCTGCTCAAGACATAGCTGACAATTGCATATATCATGGGAAATGAGGGGAAGTCCATCCCTAGCCCTCCAGATCAACATCCAAATTCTATTCTGACATTTTCTGAAAGAGAGCTGTGAATAATTCTGAGAAAGTGTCAGGAGAAGCTCTGCCCTGTCCAGACAGCTCTGGGAACTTGATCTTCCTGAAGGAACTGAAATGAAAAAAAAAAAAAAAAAAAAGATCATACTGAAAAAGTTTTCCTGCCACTGGACAGGAGGCTAAGTGGATGAATTACATAGTGTCTGCAGAGAAATATGGCCATAAATGCTATATAAGCACCAGACACCATTGATAGTACTATTTAAAAGAATTGAGCATCCCATTATATCTTATGTGGTAACCTTAGCACAAGCAGAATTTTCTAATTGTTCCTTCTAAAATGCCCTCTAATAAGTCTAATCATTGATTGGGTTGCCTGCTGGAGCATTAATAATGTTCTAAATGCATGTCACACAAGCAGATTTGGTGTAGCCACCATTTGCTTAGACTTTTATCAGGTCTTACCTGAGTGGTTGCAATGGCCTTCTTATAGTCTACTGGCCTTAGGTGGGCCAAGTCAGGCAATTCCTAACTATACAGGTCCATGTTCCTAATTATATTGGTATTTGTAAACTGTGATATAATTATGTCACTTTTCTGCATTAAAATAGATCATGATTTCTTTTGGCCTAAGGAATACCCCAGTTCACATCTTGGACTGGGCTGTCAACCATCCTCCCTGGAAGTCTTACCTTGATCTACCCACTCCTGAGGACAGTGGGCTCTTCTCCCATTTCTCCAGATGGCTCTCTGACTTTTGTTCTCCTGGGAAACTCCTGAGCATCTTTCAGGCATCACTTCTACCTTGAAACTTTCCCTCATACCCATTGCAGAAGCGTAATTACTTGCTTTCTTCTCTAAACATCGAAAACACTGAACAATTCTCTGGTATTGACCAGAATCTTTGACTGTCAATTTTGGAAGTCCAGCTTACCCGACTTAAACTATAAACTGGTATTTATTCACTCAGGTCATCAGACTCCACAGGGGCTGGGCCTTAGGATGACAGGACGAGGACCTCAGACTGTATCAGGGATTCTCCCTCAAGCAACTGTCTTCATGGGGCAGAAATTATAGACACTGACTTCTCCAGATTTGCATCCATAAATAGTTGGAACCAGAGGAGAAAAAGTTCCTTCCCACTAATTCCAGTATAAAATTTTAGACAAAGCATTCTAGTAGGCTGGCTCAATCCTCAGGAGCATCCTTATGGCTGTCTCCATGAAGGGAGAACGGGGCACTATGATTCACCCAGACTGAGCCAAGGTACCTCCTGCTCTGATCTGGGAGTAGCTCACTACCATTAGCAACTCCCATGGGACTCCTTATTAGCTTGATGGTGGGAAAGAAGCAGTGCTCCAAAATAAGAAGATATAATCAAAGATGGGTCCCAGATAGGCAGAAAAAAACAGCATCAAACAGACAGCTTTTCAAAGTCTCTAACACTCACATAGTATCTTAATGATGCATTTGGGTGAGTCTCTGAGTAGAGTCTGAGCTCCAGGGGTTCAAGTCCCCTGTCTTACTCAGATCCTATCACCAATACCCAGCAAGATACCTGACACAAAGTTGGCGCTCAGCTAATGTTTATTTGTTTTTGAGTTGATAAAATGGGTAGCTCTCCAATGTGAATATAACATCAAGTGACCATGATCACAGAATTCCTTAGAGTTGTGAGGTTAGTTCAATGAATGCTTATAGAACATATATAGTTGACAGGTCATTGAGGGATTGAAAACTTCACTAAAACATAAGAACCTTTGAAATACAACTAATATTTATTAGGTTCATCCTATTAGCATTTTTATTAAAGCCATTTAATTCTTACCCAAATCCCATGAGTTATAGGAATCACCCCTGTTTTAGAAATTAAGCAGATGAAGTTAAGTTTTTCCACATTGTCAGATAATAGGCTGCAACAAAGGAATAGAAGCTCAGGCCCTCTGATTCCAAGTCTGTTGCTGTGCTCTTAAGCAGATTATTTAAACTCTCTAAGTAAACTGGGGAGAAAGACACCTATTTTTAAAAATTGTTGTAAGGAAAAAAGAAAAAACATTTAAAATGCCAAGTGCAAAGCCTGGTCTAGATTAGGGGATCAATAGATAACAGTTGCTGTGTTTGTCAGAGATGCTGGAAGACTGCCTACGATGTCAGACTGGAACAGATCTGAGGCCATTTCTCTCTTTGTCCCACATTCCAGGGACTCATCCTGCATTTTTCTCCTCTTTAGTGCTGCCCACTCTGTCTTCGTCCAGTAGCTTCTATCCCATAGGACTGGCCATAGGGTAGGCTCCCGGGCTCCCTGTTCCTTGCTAAAGCCAAGCACCCATGCCCCCTTTGCTGCCTTAAGCAGCTTACCTCTAGTTCAGGAAAGAGAAATACCAGGAGACATAAGGATCTGTGGATCCTAGACCTTGTTCTGACATCAATTAGCTTGTGTGACATTTGCACCGCTGCTCTTTCAAGTGTGAAATGAGGGTGTTGAAGCGGAGAAATTTTTATATTAAATTTTAGTATGCAAAGGAAATTTCAGTAAAAATATTTTCATCGCACAGTCAAGCAATACTATTACCCAGATTCAAAAAAAAGTCTTAAATATTTCTCTATCCACCAAATAAATCAAGGCTGACCTTGCCAAAGTTTATCCATTTCTCTAACTTTTAACTCTTCCTACTTGCTGTACATCTCAGCAGGGATTACATACCTGCAGCATACATTCAGAATCTTCTCCTGACTATAGATTCCAGGAAAAGCTGAAGCACAGAGGACAGAAAAGAAATAGCATGATGACATTTCTTTAGGCTCACTGCCTAGACTCACTTGGCCTGCTGCCTTATTCTCATTAGTCCCACTGACTGAATCTGATTAGCCTACCCTGATTTATTTTTGGCGACTGGGGAGCACATGGGCCAATGCTTATTTTCATGGCTGATACAATCATCCCCAAAGCTGTCGTTAGATTTTGGAAGATTAGTCCCTCTCCCTGGAAGACTGCGCTGTCTAAGAAGCATCATGACCCATTAGATATATATTTCTTAAACACTTTGGAAAATTGAGTCTATGTATCCCACTTTTCATTATCACAAAATTTTGTTGTTTGCTACTAAAACATAGAGCAAAACGTTCTTAATTAATTCTGAACCTAATGTTTGTAAACTTACTGTTTTCTAAGATAGTGAATCAGTTTCTGTAACCAATAATGAATACAAGCCAGAGTTGATGTTACTGGATATAGGAGGCTTGGTTTAGCCTTACGATTCCACCTGGATCCCTGGCAATATGAGTGGGTCACATTTTTTGTATGTTTGTTTTGTTTTCCAAAAGTACACAGTTTTAGAAACCTACCCCCATGTGTCCGACGATGAGATATAATGTGGATAGAAGGATATTTTAAAAGTCAATTCTTACAGACTGATCTGTATTATAGAGATCTGCTCAGGACTATCCAGATCACAGAGCACCTTACATATGCCAGAAGTGGTCCTGGAGCTAGAGATGCAGCTAGAAATAAGATACAGTCCCTCCTCCTAAAGAACTTAGGGTCTAGTATGGTTAGAATATCATGAACACAATTAAGTCTACTAAATGTTAACAGAATTAAATTTCTGTTAATGGCCAGATATTCTACAAATACTAGGACCTGTAAAAACTAGATTTCTAAAACAATAAGAAAAAAATCAGTACATTTTTAGGAACATGTTAGCCTCCTTTAGGATACTAATTATGTACTGTATTTGGCTACTGACAACATGTGAGCTATCATTAGGTTAATTCTAAGAGGCAAATGTCCACATCAGCAATTCTTTCATTTACTTAACAGAGACTTACCAGTTGTATTCTGTGTGTCAGACTCAGTGTAAGGAAAACAAGTCAAGAGGGAAAGACAAACAGACGTGGAATAATGGATCTCAGTTTGGGGACTCCTGTAAGTTCAATGGTTAAGAATGCAAACTAGATGCGTGATCTCGGGTGAGTGACTCAATCCTTTTGAGCCTCAGTTTTCTTAACTACAAACTGACTTTGAAAAAAAAACATAACCTATCAGGTCATTTTGAATATTAAATGAGATGACTGTATTCATAGGCTACCTAGCTTTGTATCTGGATCCTGGCAAGTACTAAACAAGTTTTAGCCATTGTTCTGTCCCACTTTCACAGAAGAGAAATCTGAGGCTCAGAGCAGTGAAATAATTTCCCTGAACCCCGCATACCCAGAAAATGAATTAAAAACAAAGCAGCAATGATACAAAATATATGAGTCTTGTGTGAAACAAGAGAGCAGAAGGACTATTCTGCTTGTACAGTATGGGGAAGAGTCAGAAAGGAATATTTAAACCACACAATGATTTTTCAGATACCATCTATAAACATTTATCTAGACACTTAGAGGAGTTTTCATTCCTCTAGCCGCTGCCTTTTCCAAAGATGGCAGTGATCCTCAGTCTGGTTCCCTCTTCAAAGAGCATGTTAGCCTCTCTTATTAAGGATTGGCTAACCTTTAATGAAAATGAGTATCTCAGGATTCTCAGTCCTGACTTTTTTTTTTTTTTTCCAGAACTAACAGGTGAAAAGTGAGAGAGGAAATAACTGCCTTGACATTCTTCTAGAATTCTCCTAGGACTCCCACCGCATTACTCCTTCCAAAGTAAAATAGAGTGTTCCATCCATATAGTTTCTCCAGCATAGCTGAAACCAAGACTTCTCTGGAAGTTAAGAGCCAAACTGATTTTCATTCATTCATTCTTTACTCATTTCCACAGTGCTTATTTTGTGTTGGTTACATGACACAATCCATGAACCTGGTGGCAGCTTTTCAATGGAGAAGAACCAAAAGTAATAGCTTGAGAAGATCATAAGGTCATAAGGGGGTTGATCTTTCTCTTTCTGCTTTTCCTTGAACACTAAAATACCCATGTGATGCTTATCACAAACATTAGTTTTGGAAAAATTAGCTTAGCATAATTTTATTGCTAATTATCTCAGTTTGACCCTCATTTCCTTTTTTTTTCTCTTTTCTTAAACAGAATGCCACAACATTCCATGTAACTGTTCAAGACGATAATAGCATCGTTGTCTCTTTAGAAGCTTCAGATGTCATGAGCCCATCATCTGTGTATGTTGTGAAGATAACTGGGGAATCAAAAAATTACTTCTTCGAATTTGAGGAATTCAACAGCACTTTGCCTCCTCCTGTTACCTTTAAGGCTAATTATCATGGCCTTTATTACATAATCACTCTGGTAGTGGTAAATGGAAATGTGGTTACCAAGCCATCCAGATCAATCACTGTGTTAACAAGTAAGAATCGTTTGTAATATTGTCCTCTGTGTCTCTTTTTTGGGTATGTTCTCATGGGTCTCTCACTGAAAGTCAGCCCAGAATGGCAAGATCAGTCACCTTAAAGTCGATTGACATAAATTCAAAATTCTGCTTTATGTTGAGAACACAGTGTCTTGCCAGCATTTGATAATGTTTAACAGTTATCTGTAGTTAAAGGAAAAATCTGTTTTAAACCAAAAAAATAAAAAAATAAAAAAAGTAAACCTCAGTGAGGTAGTATATTTTCCTACTGAATATTAATTTTAGATTCATGATTGGACCATGTAGTTTTTTTGCTATATAACTTAATAGTATTATCATAACTAAGCTATTTTTTTTCCATAGCCCATAATCTCTTATTAAGCAATTTGGGTTTTGAGACAGTGAATTTATTCAAATTTAGCCTGCTCAAAATTAATTGTGCATTTTTAGCTAAGAGAAAATAAAAGATATTAGTTATCAGTTTCTATTCTTGACCTCACCTGCCAAATAACCATGGCTTCCGCTGCCCAAGAAAAAATACCAAGAAAAAAACAAATCATTGGCATTTTAACCTTCAGTAGTTGATATCTTAAAGTATTGATGCTGATATTAGGAATTTTTAGGAGTAATTTTAACTATAGGTGATTTTCACTTTTCTCTCTGGGACTTTAATACCTAATCTCAAAGTAAGATATGCAACTCTACCGCATATGTTGAAGTATGTGTTAGAAGAAAAACTATTATCTATAAGATGGTAGAGTTTACCACTGAAGCAATTTAATGGCTCAGTGAAGTTCTTTTTGTTTATTGTTCTTCAGTGTAAATTTGCCAGTGGCTGCGATTTTCTAAATACCAGTTATATGCAATCATTTTCACCACAATTAAGGAAAAAGACAGTGATATTGTTCTCTTGGGATAAAAGGAAAGAGAAACATCAGAAGCAAGAACTGAGAATCAAGCTGGAAGACATGTTTTTAGTATGTCTGTCAAAAATTAATTAAAGTTTCCTTTGGCAGAGTCCCAGAATCAGTATCAAATCCTAAAAATTAGGAATGGAATGACAAACCCAAGACCTTCAAGGTTTACAGATATAATGAACAAATCTAGGACCTAGTAGAATTAAAGGAAGAACCTGCCTGTTCTAAAACACTGTTTTAAACAAGTTGCAGAGAAAGGTGAATTGGGAGTTAATAGGTCCAAGGTAGCAGATCTAGGTGTTTGATGGCTGTAATATAATTCCTTTAAATTAGAAACTCTGCCTTAACTCATCTTCATAATCTCGTAAGTACCTAGCATGAACTTTACAGTTAATAAGCGATCAATAAATATTAATTCAATTCAGTTGAGCAAGTAACGGGATAAAGAGCTGGGCAAAAAAATACTAAGGCACAAAGCAAAATAAAAGTATAGTTACTATTGCTGAACTAACATTCATTAGCATGCACTCAGCCACTTCAGATCAGAAAAGCTCTAGCAGTCAGCCCTTTAGCTAATGGTTCATAAAGACATTTGGTAAGTAAGTAAATGATAAGTAAATGATAAGTAGGTACTGTATAAGAGATATTTTAGTGTGAGCAATGAGTTGCATTTAAAATGCAATGTTTTTATTTTTCTTTTGTGATTTCTTTTTCGACATATGGTCTGGGAGGTATGTTGTTGAGTATCCAAAATTTTGCAGTTTTTCAGAGATTACTTTAAAATTGTTGTGATTTATTGTATGGCCCCAAATATGGTCTGTCTTGGTGTGTATTCTGTGGGCACTTGTTGGGTGAGGTTTTGATAAATGTCAATTAGGTCAAGTTGGTTGTTAAGTCTTCTCTACCCTTACTAATTTTCTGTCTACTTGTTCTAATAGTGACAGATAGTGGTATGTGAAAGTCTCCAACAATATCTATAGATTTGTTTATTTCTCCTTATACTTAGTCTATGCTTTACATATTTTGAACTTTACATGAAGCTTAAAGCTTTAGATCTTTAAACTTTTAAGATTAATATGTCTTCTTTTTTATTGAGGTGTAATTGACATATAAGTTTCAAATATACAACACAATGATTTGATATTTGTATATACTGCAAGATGATCACCACAATAGTCAAGTTACCATTGTCACTATTCAGTCTCATTCTTTTTCTTGCAATGAGAACACTTAAAATTTATTCTCTTGACAACTTTCAAATATGCAATACAATACTATTGACTATAGTCATTATACTGTACATTACATCCCCATGACTTATTTATTTTATAACTGGACGTTTGTACCTCTTGACCCCCTTCACCCATTTTGCCCACTCCATGACCCTTCTCTCCTCTGGAAACTGCCATTCTGTTCTCTGTAACTATGAGTTTTGCTTTGTTTTCTTTGCTTTTTAGTTTCCATATATAAGTGAAATCATGCAGTATCTATCTCTAACTTATTTCACTTAGCAAAATATCCTTAAGTTCCATCAAGTTGTTGCAAATGGCAAGATTTTATTCTTTTTTATGGTTGAGTAGTATTCCATTGCATATATATACATCACATCTTCTTTATCCATTCATCCATTGGTAGGTGCTTAGATTGTTTACATATCTTGGCTATTGTAAATAATGGTTCAATGAACATGGAGGTACATCTTTTCAAATTATATACATCTATCTTATATATATCTTTTCAAATTGGTGGGGGTTTTTCCCTTTGGATAAATACCAGAAGTGGAATTGCTAGATCATATGGTAGTTCCATTTTTTATTTTTTTAGAAATCTCCATACTGTTTTTCACTGTGGCTATGCTAGTTAATATTCCTACTAACAGTTCTCAAGAGTTGCTTTTCTCCACATTCTTACTAACACTTGTTACTTCTTGCCTTTTTGATAATAACTATTCTAACAAGTGTGAGGTGATATCCCATGGTGGTTTTGATTTGCATTTCCCTGATGCTTAGTGATGTTGAGCATCTATTTATGTGCTTTTTGGCCATCTGTATGTCTTCTTTGGAAAAAGGTCTAGTCAGATCCTCTGATAATAATAATTAGTAATATTATATATATATTATATATATTATAATAGTAATAGTATAATAATAATACTAGTATAATAATACTAGTATAATAATACTATACTATACTATACTATACTATACTATAGTATAATAATAATACTATAATAATAGTATAATAATTAGTAATATTATATATATATATATATATATATATATATATATATATCACTAATTAGTGTCCTTTTTTCTCAGCTTAGAGAAGCTCTTTTAGCATTTCTTGTAAGGCCAATTTAGTAGGGATGAATTCCTTTAGTTTTGCTTGTCTGGAAATGTTTTTTCTCTTTCAAATCTGAATGATAACCTTCCCAGATAGAGTACTCTTGGTTGTAAGTTTTTCCTTTCAGCATCTTGAATATATTTACCACTCCTTCTGGTCTGTAAGCTTTTTGCTGAAACATATGTTAATATTCTTATGAGGTTAATATTCTTATTTGTATGTAACTTCTCTTGCCCCTTTAAAGATTCTCTCTTTCTCTTTAACTTTTGACATTTTAATTATAATTATAATGTGTCTTGAGTGGATGTCTTTGGGTTAATCTTATTTAATTTTCTGGGCTTTCTGGATCCAAATGTCTGGTTTTTTTTTTTTAGGTTAAAAAAGCTTTCAACCATTATTTCTTCTCAAGAGTTTTCTGCCTCTTTCTTTTTTCTGGAACACCTAGAATGCAACTGTTATTCCACTTGAGGCTGTCTTATATGTTCCTTAAGCTGCCTTCATTTTTAAAATTTTTTTTTAATTGCTCTGTTTGAATGAGTTCCACTGCTATGTTTCTACAGATCCTTTCTTCCATTTTATTAGTCTCTATTGAATCCTTGTAGTGTATTTTTCAGTTCAGTTTTTGTCTCTTTCAACTCTGTGACTTCTATTTGATAATTTCTTCATTGAAATTTTCAGTATGTTCATTCATTGAGTTCAGTGACAACTTTATGATGGTTACTTTGAACTTTTTATCAGGTAAATTACTCATCATTCGTTAAGGGTTTTTTTTTATTATTTTATCTTGTTCTTTTGTTTGTAACTTAGTCTTCTGATTTCTCATTTTGCTTGACTCTGTATTTGTTTCTATGTATTAAGTGAAATAGCTACTTCTCCCAGGTTGGAAGGAGTGGCCTTGTGTAGGGTATGAACATTATTGTTCAACTTTGCCCTGGCCCTTGGTTGTCTCTTGAATCTTTGTGATTGTCTAGGCAGCCTGATTTATTCTTGATAAGTCTCAGTTGGTGAGGGTATGCTAAGATCTGTCAGTGTTCCAGAGGGAGGGATTTCACTCAGCACCTCATTTAAGGCTGATTGAAAGCCATGCCCTCTGGCAGTAGCTTTTAAAGTATGAAAGTATGTACTGTCCTGTGGGACTACAGTTGTTAACCCTGCTGTCCTCCAGACCAGGTGATCTGGAAGTGTTCCCTGGACAACAGTTGCCCAAATCAGGGCTCCAAATAACTGTATAAGCTCCTTTCTGGACTAGCAAGTGGTAGCATGAATGAAGGAGGTTGAAAAAGCAGTGTTACCTGACCTAAGTTCTTTAGGAGCACCTCCACAACCTCTAGATGTGTGACAAACCTGAAGCCTGCCTCTCAGGCTGAGACAAGTATATAGGCCTGTGTCTGCTGTTGTATTGCAGTGTACTGTCTGTACAGTACAGTACTGTGCAGTGCCCTGAGGTTATTAACCTGCCAATAACTGTTTCTTCAATTGTTATAGTTCTGTAGGACCCAGGAACACAAGTGTCTTGGCCACCAGAGCCAGGTGATTAAAGAACATCCCCTGTATGGACTGTCTGAGCTCACTAGCTTTAGGGAGGCAGTGGGGCAACACAGGGCCAATGCACATGCACCAGCTTTAGCAAGATGTGACCTTTTTATCTATATGCAATGGCCCTCTTTATCCCAAGAAATATGTTTTGTGTTGACATCTATTTTGTCTGCTATTAGTATAGATATTTTCATTTTCTTCCTAAGTCTTTTCATGGTATACTTGTTTTATCCTTTTATTTTCAACTGTTTGTCTTTACGCATTAATGGGTTTCTTGTATTCGGTATAGAGCAGGACTTTGCTTTTCTTTCTAATCTGAAAATCTCTGTCTTTTATTTTTTAAAAAATCTGTTTCTCAATCAGAGTGTTCAGACCAGCACTATCTAACAAAAATAGAATGTTAACCATATATGCATATTATGTTTGGGGGTAAACACATTTAAAAAGTTTCTGAAAATGTGAAATTAATTTTAGTAACAGCTTATTTAATCCATTCCACTTGAAATATTACTAATTCAATATATAATTAATATAATAGTTTACACATTGGGGCACCTGGATGGCTCAGTGGTTGAGCATCTGCCTTCAGCTCAGGGCATGATCCTGGGGTTCTGGGATCAAGTCCAGCATCAGGCTCCCCGCAGAGAGTCTGCTTCTCCCTCCTCCTATGTCTCTGCTTGTCTCTCTGTGTTTTTCATGAATAAATAAATAAATAAATAATCTTCAAAAAAAAGTTTACACATTTATAACCTTTATGCCTAAATTTATTAAAATTAAAAGAAGTTGCAAATTCCTCATTTTTTAAATTAATTGATTAATTTATTTATTGAAAGGTTTTATTTATTTGACTGTGAGAGAGAGAGAGAGAGCGCACAATAGGGGGAGGGACAAAGGGAGGGGGAAGAAGCAGGCTCCTCACTGAGCAGGGAGCCTGATCTGATGCAGGACTTGATCCCAGAACTCTGGGATCATGATCTGAACTGAAGGCAGATGCTTAACCAACTGAGCCACCCAGGTGCTTCACACTAGCCTCATTTTAAATGCTCAAAAGCATATATGGCTAGTGGATATCAATGTTGACAGTGCTACTTTAGAGCAATTTATACTTAATGTAATTATTTATACTGTTGGATTTCAATTAAATTTACCATATTGCTAGGCTGTTAGCGTGGGAGGTTGAGTCAAGTAGGGTTTAGGGTATTAGTCACATTCAGTTCACACAGGTTTCACATTTTTCTAATATTGCCTGCCAGCAATGGTGGAGTATATTCTCAGTGTTCCAATTCTACCCTCAGTATCAGCAAGTCCTGAATGCCTGCATCACAGAAAGTCCCCATGATTTTGCCCCCTCCCTCACAATGGATTTCTTTTGCTTTTTACTAGTGCTAAGCTTTTGGTGAAGATAGGTGAGGTTCTTGGTTCTCCTGGTTCAGCTCCAGGCCTGGGCAGACCTTGTGATCCTAAGTGGGGAATTCTCAGCATTCCTACCCTTCACTATACACTGACAGCCAGTCTACCTCAAATCTGTGGAAGGTTTTGGGTTGGAGTTTCCTGCCTTTTCCCCAGTAGTAGAAATCTACTTTGTATGAGTGCATACTCATAGGTCCAATAGAGTTTCTGCCCCTCTCCTAGGACCAAACTCTTTCACTTCTACCCATCCCTCAGAAGGAGTTATATTTTCCTGAAAAGTTGGAGGGAAAGATGTTTCTGCCCCTCCCCAATGCCTTAAGGCTTCTGTTTTGCATTCAAGGGAGATGCACAGAATTGAATAAGGTTTCAACCTGATCTATCAGTGGTGCAAATTATTGTCTCTTACCCTCAGTATTCACTTGAGTACCTGATTAAAGCCCACAATAAGAGCTAGAAATAAAGTGTGGATTCCACTTGTGTCTGAAACTCTGAATCATTCTAAACTAGTGCTGTCCTAGAATGTTTGGATGCTGGAAATGTTCTATATCTGCATTGTCCAGTACAGTAGCCACTATGTTTAATTTTATTTAGTATTGATTTATTCTAAGTTTAATTAAAATAGCCACAGGTGGCTAATAATTATTTTATTGGACAGAACAGTTCTAAACTATCATTGAAAACATACCCAGCCTTTAAGAATTCATTAAAATTTATCTTCTTTCCTACTTTAATGGAGCCCCTCTCTTCCTGTCATGTTCTGCTAAAGGTGAAGCAGTTAATGTCCCTTCTGCTTGCAGGGAGCTTGTCACTCTTAGGTATTTAGTTCATTTGGTTGCTTTGTAATCTCATATCTCTGATAGACTCAAAAAATTTTTCTCATAGATTATTTGGCTTTTTCTTCTTGTTGAGAGTTGAGAGAGTGACATTGACCTGTAACTTTCTACATCCTAAGTGGAAAAGGAAATTTGCATTGAATGCTAAAGAGCAAAAATTAATTAATGATGGTTTCTTGTCTTTCATATTCTGTCTCATTTTAAAAACTCAACTATAACATCCAAGATTTTAAAAGGGATAATAGGTTCAGAATATAAGAATTGGGAATTAAGGCACAAGTATTTCTGTGACATTAAGCATGAGGTGATATTAGATGACATTTGGTTTCAGTGCCCTCCTTTAAGAAAGAGGGAATTTTAAAAACTACATAATGACTAAGATTAGTTTTGAGCTCTAAAATTACCACTATTTGTCAGTTAATGATGTATTTTTATCATCTTTATTTTTATAAGGGGAAGCTTTTTTTAAAGTTTAAGAAACATTCATAGTATCTGCTCAAGGAGATGACACATTGCTCTTGAGAATAAAAGGGTACATTTGTTGCAGGCATTTATTGTGTGTTAGATGCTTGTCTTGATGAAATAAGCAGTGACAAAGCAATTGGCCCTGAGGCAGTCCTTTGATAGTTCTCTATACTTGTTCTGAGTCTGATGCTCTTAGAGAAGGCTGAGAAACATGGCAAAAAATAAATTCAGCACAAATAAGTCATTTGGCCAATTCAAAGGAGTTTCACAACACTTAGGGTGTGACATCTGATTAATATTTAATTGATTAAGAACTGTCAGCATATTGCCTGAACTTTAGAGAGAAGTCCTTTCTTAATAAATAAACACATGAAAACAATTGCTTAAAAATAGGAGAAATGTTATTTACATACTGCTGTCTCATGTATTAGTAAAATCTGAGAGATAGTAGTTGTAAACATTGCAGAACATGTTAGAGAAACCCTACAAATATAGTGTTATGTATTCTATAATATATTGTACAAATATAAGCCTGTAATCATACATTATACAAATATAAATTCATGTGTTATAAATAAAAATAATGCACAAATTTTTATTTTATTTATTGTATACATTCTATATGTCATGTCCTTCATACCCATACTGACAGATGGTAAACTAATGTAAAAGGCGAACAAACCATTAAAAAACATGATAAATGGTAGAGGAGAATTATGTGAGAGAGATTGCTCAGCCTTCCTAGAGAATATTGGGAAGGCACCTCAGAAAAACAATCATTGAGAATGTAGTGAAAATTTGCTAAAAGAATAAAGAATGAAAGTGTTAAAACAGAGCCAAAGTGAATCATATTTGCAAAGAATGGAGTTTTGCATAGCATGACCCTCTTGTGAATTGCAAGGAGTTAAGATGCCAAGCTTCCATGGTTCTAGAAAATAATAAGAAAAGTAGTTATAAAAATTGGGAGGAACCTTGACTACCTTACAAAAGAGTTTAGACTTTATAAGTGATGAGGAATGGTGACAGATACAAAGAAAGGACATAATAAGAAAGCTCCTTCTTAGAACTGTAAGTCATAGGATCCTCAATTCTGCGTTGGAATGGGCAGCTATTTTGAGTAGTGGTCCAAAGTATGAACTTTAGAGCCAATAAAGAAATCTAGAAACCATATGTGATGCATTAGGCAGGTTATTACTTTCTTTAAACCTTAGTTTTTAAATGTTTAGTCTATCTCAGGGGTTAGCAAGCTTTTACTATAAAGACTTAGGTAATAGGTATTTTAGGTTCTGTGGGCTTTACATTCTGTTGCAAATATTCAACTCTAGTGCTGCATCACAAAAGCAGCCATAGGTGATACACAAGCGAACAAGCATGGCTGTGTTCTAATTAAACTTTATTTAAAGATACTAAAATTTGAATTTCATATTATTCTGATATATCATGAAATATTCTTTGGTTAATTTTTGTCAACCATTTAACAATGTAAAGGCCATTCTTAACTCACAAGTCATACAAAAACCAGTGGCAGGCCAGCTTTGTCTTGGGGGCTGTGCGTTTGCTGATTTGGTAGAGGGTATTGAAAATAGAGTAGTATTTTCTAATGTAAAATATATTAAAATAAACTCCTTAACAAAATGTGTAGCACTTAATATAAGATTGATAAATATAGGGATCCCTGGGTGGCGCAGCGGTTTGGCGCCTGTCTTTGGCCCAGGGCGCGATCCTGGAGACCCGGGATCGAATCCCACATCGGGCTCCCGGTGCATGGAGCCTGCTTCTCCCTCTGCCTATGTCTCTGCCTCTCTCTCTCTCTCTGTGACTATCATAAATAAATAAAAATTAAAAAAAAAATCTAAAAAAAAAAAAAGATTGATAAATATAAACAATGCCAATGCTATAAAACAGAAAATTACTCAAAGGATTGGAAGCAAGGGAGAGTCAAAACAGGGCAAAGTCAGTGGCAGATTTAAGGGAGATTTAAGGGATTTAAGGGCAGATTTAAGGGAGACACACTGACACAGAGCATCAGGTAGACTGTAGGCTTAGAAGTTTTGAGCAAAAACAAGTAGAAAAAATTAAGATCAGATTGGAGGCAAGAAAAATAACTTAGAAAGCTGTTGACATATTCCAGGAAGTGGTGAAGACTTGAACTAAATTCATGAGTGTGATAGTAACCATGACTCTTGGACCACCGGAGGTGCCAGCTCACCTCAGTGGCCCGAATGGATAGAGCTGAGGTTGGGTTCCAAATGACCATTTAAATTTATGTTAGGAGCTCTGGCCTGGGACTTGAGATCGGTCCCTTTTTTCTATTCCTGCTATCAGAAAAAAAGATGATCATATTAAACATCATTTAAAGCTTTTTAATTAAAATTAAAAAATGGAAATTTAACATTAGCATTTATTGCAAACATAATACAGTAAATATCTGCTTCTGACACACTCTGCTCTTATCACAAAGCAAATAGAAAACCAGAAGTATATTGGTAGGCTCAAAAATAAGGTAGTTGTCTGTATGAATCAGAAACAAAACAGAAACTCCAAGTGGGGAGATAGGCTGAAGTTCTGGGGCCTCTGTTCTCTGCATCTGGATGAACACAGCCTTGATCTTGTACCCCAACAGAGAAGGATTGAAATGCCCCATACCAGGTAATGCATGGAGCCAGCCCTCCTACTTACAGCAGAGATTCTTTCTGCTTGTGATAACATTATAGATGGAGGCCTTGGGATGCAGGAAACATGCATTCAGTCTTACTACCAAGGACCAAATTTAGTTACCCTCTGGCTCAAGGAATGAATTTGTGATAGCTGGATATATTGTCCACAATACCAAGAACCTCAGAATAATATTAAATGTCCTGGTTCTAAACTGGGAGCTGCAGTGTGCTGAATGGAAGCAATAACTAAATTGTCTCAACAACAAGAATAATTAGCAAGAAACAGGGCAATAAAAAATCCTAAAATTAGCATAGGGCCTGTATATCAAAACACAAGAAGAAATCTATTTTTAAAAAATAGACATCTAAACAACAACTATGACATTGCAGATTATGTTTTGTGTAGCAATTTGAAAAAAAATTTACAGTATGTTATGATGTTCAAAAAGATAAATATAAGAATTCCATCCATTTAAAAGGATTGAAACATAATGAAGAAAGATTGGCAGAAATTAAACAAAAATGCATCAAATAAACATAGATTAAAATCTGTTAGAAATGCAAAATACAGTCATTTAATTTAATATTTAATGGATTAGGGCGGGGGGGTGGGGGTGAATGGGTGACGGGCACTGAGGGGAGCACTTGACGGGATGAGCACTGGGTGTTATTCTCTATGTTGGCAAATTGAACACCAATAAAAAATAAATTTATTATTAAAAATTAAAAAAATATTTAATGGATTAGATTAGGCAAAATTCACTTAATCAAATTTATATTCAATCAAAAAACTTCAATTCATGGGATAAATTCTGTACTGATAACAGTTAAATAGTAAATTGAAAGGTAATACTTTGTGATTGCCTCATAGTTTAGCACAATTCTCAAATATGAAGGTGGGAGAGGCTTTAACTAAGGAGGTTAAGGGTTCCAGAAAAAAAGAACGGAGTGACTCAGATGGTTAAGCGTCTGCCATGATCCAGAGTCCTGGGATCAGAGCTCCATATTGAGCTCCCTACTCAGTGTGGAGTCTGCTTCTCTCTCTGCCCCTCCCCCCACTCCCTTTCGCTCTCTCTCTCTCTTTCTCTATCACTATTTCTATCTCTATCTCACTTCTCTCTTTCAAATAAATAAAGTCTTTAATCTTTTTTTTTTTTTAAAGGAAAAGAGAATGGAAGGAATAATGGGCACAATATTTCAAGAATTGACTATGAAAATAAGAGGGCTCCTGGGTGGCTCAGTGGTTGAGCATCTGCCTTTAGCTCAGGTCATGATCCAGGTGTCCTGGGATCGAGTCCCACATCGGGCTCCTTGCATGGAGCCTGCTTCTCCCTCTGCCTGTGTCTCTGTCTCTCTCTCTCTGTCTCTCATGAATAAATAAATAAAATCTTAAAAAAAAAAAAAAGAAAAGAAAAGAAGAGTGACATGTATCCACAGATTGACAAGTGTCCAAATCACTGGTAAGGTAATTCAAAAATAAGATCACATCTAGATATGTGATGGTGAAACCACAGATTATCAAGGATGAACAAAAAGCTTAGAAGTTATTAAAGGGGAAAAAAAGCATAATATCTACAAAGAAGTAAGTGTTAGACTGACAGAAGTTTTCTCTTCTACAATAATTGATTCTAGAAGACAATTGAGCAATAGCTTCAAAGTAATGAGAGGATATCTTATAATTCTGTATCCACCTAAACTACATCAAGACTAAAGATAAAGAACCTTTCCAGATTACAAATCCTAGGAGAATTTAACTCCTAGGCCATAACTTAAATAACTACTAAGTGATATGTTTTAATAAGGAAAGTGAATCATAAGGAAGGCATAGGACACAATTGAAATAAAAATGACAGTGATAATGCAGTATATGACAAAAATTGCATTACAAATTATCAGAAAATATGGAAAAAGAGCCCAAGAAACAGACAAAAGAACCAAACAATTTTAAGAAAAAAGAAGCTGAATGGTCAGTAAACATAGATAATCAACTTCTTTTGTGAACAGGAAATTAAAACAGAGGCAAAATTTCAGGTCTCAGAGTGGCAAAAACTAAAAAGGCTGATATTAGCAAGTGTTGGATAAGAATATGAAGAAAGAGGGACTATGATACACTGTCAATAGAAATGTAAACTGACAAAGTTAGAACACATTTCACAATATCTCATATAATCCAAGATGTGCATACCCTACAGAAACATGTCGCAAGACATTTATTGCAACATTGCAACAAAAGTGGATGATTGTAGCTAACAAAATAACAATTAAACTGTATAGTTTGTATAATTCTAAAGTGAACACTAAAATAAAGTTTCTGGAGATACTTGCATCAAGATGAACAAATCTGAAAAGCACTGATAGTTGGTAAAAGTAAGCTGCAGAATGATTCATATAATATGAGATCATTAACATACTTTAAAACATGCAAAATAGCATTCTGTATGGATGTTGGATACATATAAATATAAAAGTAAAAATCACATCGAAGATAAGCATCAAATTCGGAGAAATAATTTACCTCTGACCAGGGTGGGAGACAAATGGGATCTGAGTAAGTTATATGAGTGATTTTCAAATATATTTTGTAATACTTAGCTTTTTGAAAATAGAAAAACCTGAGGACAAAAAAAGGAATAAACAAACAGAAGTAATAAATAAATGATTCACATTTTCTAACAACTCTATTTCTCTATCCAGTCCAGCCTGGTTCCTAAGACAAGAAATGGAAAAGTACATGGTGGCTAGCAGAGAAACGGTTATTGAATTAGGTCAAGATTTAAATCTTGTCATCATTGAAAAACACTTGAGTAATAACAGCTCTGGTTTATAGCACATCACTTAATTTCTAAAAAGAAAAATAATGAAGGATGTCACTGGAGAGAAAGTAAACTATTTTTAGAGAATGCATTTGAATTCTATTGGAAATAGTAATTCTTGGATTGAATATAGCTTAGTAATGCCCGGGCTTGAATTTTAGAATTTACAGCTGACCTAGGTCACTTATGTTGAAGCCGAGAGAACTGTAGGAAGCAAACATCCAAGGAGGCATTTTGAAAATTCTTAGTTTAAACTTAAGTCGCTTGCAGCAGCAGCAAAAAAAAAAAAAAAAAAAAAAAAAAAATCACAAAATAAAATATCTATGCTGTAATCCTCATCTCTCTTGAATTTCAAAGTTGGGCCATGGCTTTGATGTGCAGACGCCAGGCCCCAAGGCAGGAAAGATTGGACAGACCTCTCACTTCTCTTTCCAGTAGACAGAACCCTGGTGAAGATGAGATACTAGACGGCAGCCGTGGAAGAGTCTCTGCTCTGTGGCTGCTTTTTTTTGTTGTTAGCTTTCATTTTGGTTCCCTTAGATCCAGAAGCAGTAGGTGGATTTGTTAGACTCTGTGGGTTAGTAATTAGACTGGGTTGAAAGAAAGACATTCAAATAGTTCAAAACTTTTGGGGAGGATTAATCAAAGAGAAATACACAAGAGTCTTCTCGGGTTGGTTGAGTTATTTGTTTACATGACACAAGTGAGTTCACTCTGTAAATGTTACCTTCAAGCAAGAAGACCTAGGACAAGTCAAAGATAGAATAGAAACATTTAACCAGAGAATACAGTATGTAGCTACTGGGACATAATCACAATATATGCTATAATCTGAAGACTTTTGATAGATGTTGGTTTGGTTTTTAAGATAGTTCCAGGAAAAATCAAAGTTTTAACATGCTGCTTCAGTCCTTCCTGGATCTCTTCAATCAAAAGCAAAAGCTGAAATAGATTGCGATCCTAGAGAGCAAAATAAAAAATATTTACCTACAGATTAAGACAAAGTAGATACTCGATACTCATCAAATAAATTAAATCAAATTTTGACATCCTATGGTATTGAAACAAATTTTAAAAGTGTAAAATTTAAAGTAAGGATATTGCTTTCATTTAGGCTGTAGAGAATCCTCTAATGATAAAACTTTAAATCAGAATTATTTTTGTCTGTAATACAATAGTTGACTCCAAACCAAATTATTTAAAAGATTTTCTCACATCAAACAAATGAAAGTAAAACTTATCCAACAGCTCCTTCAGAAGGGTGAGGGAGCTCAGTCATTCTTACAAGAATTTTGTTGAAGAATGGGATACAGAGGAGCTATGGACGTACATCAAATTGCAGTTTTGAAAAATGAATATTTTAAAAGTTTTGTGATATATTAACAATTCAAGCAAAATACAAATCCACATTTTTAAAACTTCTGTAGGAAAACTGGTTTGATAAACTATAGTTCTCACAACATAAGGTGGTTTGCGATATTATATTTAATATAGAAAAATAAGTACCAAGTTTACAAAAAGAAATAAATGATCACATAAACATTTACCCTTGGGCAGAGCCAAAATGTATTTTTTGTTACTGGCCTGTTATTGATATCAAGTTTTCTTGGCTTGGAAAAAAGAAAAACGAATTAGGAATTTGGAGATACAGACTCTGCCATGTATTTGTTAAATTATCTCTGCCAAATAATTTGAAGTCTCTGAGTCCTCATGGTTATTTTTATCTATTGAATGGCAATATTCATGTTTGTTCATCCTAGATCTCTGGGTTGTTGCAAGAGGCAAATGGAAAAATGAATATGAAATTTCTTTGAGAGGCACAACCCACCACATAAATGTACTTTGTTAATTATTGCTGTGGAGAACAGTCAACCCATAAGTATGGAGCAGTTTAGCACTCATGGATAATAAAAGTGTGTAAAGTGTTCTGATAGGTGTAAGTTTTGGTACTTCAAGCACTGAAAATGGCCTTTCTTCCTTTTTTTCCACCTCCCCTTTGCCCATTTACTTCTCTTTTGCAGAACCACTACCTGTAACCAGTGTTTCAATATATGACTATAAACCTTCTCCTGAAACAGGAGTCCTGTTTGAAATTCATTATCCAGAAAAGTATAATGTTTTCACAAGAGTAAACATAAGCTACTGGGAAGGTAAAGACTTCCGAACAATGCTATATAAAGGTAAGAAGCAAAAGGAAGGGGTGATAAATGAGGACTACTCTTTTTACATGATGTTTGCCAAATGGTTTTCTCTCTTGGTCTCAAGAGGTCTTACAATTCACTATCTGATCATGGAAGAACCATTAAAAATAGTTACTTATTTCTGAAAATCTTGTTTTGAGGAATCTTAGAACATCTGGTTTGCTAGAGTCACATGTAATATATAAGCACAAGAAATAGTCAAATTATTATACTTGTATGTTAGTTTTGCCAAAAGCAGCATGTCTGGTACAAGAAATAAATTTGAACCTAAACTTAGAAGCATCTCACTTGTTTCCTCCTGAATATGTTAGAAGGTCATATCTAGAACTAAGGAGCAAGAAAGTTACCTTCCACCAAGTTTCGCTTGGAGGTGGTCCAAGATTATCCTCAAAAGGGAATGATAATGCTTTTTGGTTCCTTTGGATGTATGTATCTGTAGACCAGCTAAATGATTGCATGAATATACAAAAGTTGGTTTTATTGTTTGTACTGGCTTGATAGGGACCCTGTGGGGAGAGGAGAGAAAGAGAATCCTACGGGAATCAATCATTTTGAAAGAATCCGGTCGCCTTCTCTGAGTAGACTGTTGGGGAGAAGATGGAGAGGGAAGAGAAGGAGGAAGTCCATTCAACTCTATTAGGAGTGAATTAGGATGGAAAGGACTTAGATACTCTCAGGATCCAATACCTTAACATTTCTCTCTGAGAGCATAGATGATGGCCATCAAAGTTGACTGGTTGTAACTGGAAATACATATCGGTGAGATGGAGAATGGGTACTGAAGCACACAAGGCATAATATCTAGAAAAGTGTCACTTTGATTTGCTACTTTTCCAAATTCATTTCTTCTATGGATTTCTTTTTTATAAGACATTGTTTACAATGCACACAGTGAATTTATAGTTTTTGTAACTTAAAAAAATCAAATAAACATAAACAGACTCCACAAGTTATGGCATTTTTAAATTTTCAATTAAAAGATATGTGCAGATTAATAAGTGGGGCTTTATTTTTTTTTTTTTTTTTTTAGCTTTGAACTTTTATTTATTTATTTTTTTTATTTTTTTATTTTTTATTTTTTTACAGTTTTATTTTTTTTTATTGGTGTTCAATTTACTAACATACAGAATAACACCCAGTGCCCGTCACCCATTCACTCCCACCCCCCGCCCTCCTCCCCTTCCAACACCCCTAGTTCGTTTCCCAGAGTTAGCAGTCTTTACGTTCTGTCTCCCTTTCTGATATTTCCCACACATTTCTTCTCCCTTCCCTTATTTTCCCTTTCACTATTATTTATATTCCCCAAATGAATGAGAACATATAATGTTTGTCCTTCTCCGACTGACTTATTGATCACATGCAAATACCAGTTTGTGAATGATTGAAAAGCATTCTCTGGAATTTTTGCTGAATTAAAAGCTAGGAGGTTTTTTTTAAATTATTATTATTTTTTATTGGAGTTCAATTTGCCAACATATAGCATAACACCCAGTGCTCATCCCACCAAGTGCCCCCCTCCGTGCCTATCACCCAGTCACCCCAAACCCCCACCCACCTCCCCTTCCACTACCCCTTGTTCATTTCTCAGAGTTAGGTGTCTTGTGTTTTGTCAAAAGCTAGGAGTTTTTTAAAAAGTCAATCTGCTCTCCATTTTAAGTTAATTGATTTTTAAATTTATTTTTGGCTTTTAGTTCAATAAGTGGTACTTTTGGTTTCTTTCCCACATTTCTTCCTAATTTGGATTGGAATCTTATTATTTTCTTTAATGTTTTCCAAATAAAATTTTTCTTTCTTCTTTCTTTCTTTCTTTCTTTCTTTCTTTCTTTCTTTCTTTCTTTCTTTCTTTCTTTTCTTCTTTCTTTCTTTCTTTCTTTCTTTCTTTTTTCTTCTTTCTTTCTTTTTTTCCTTTCTTCTTTCTTTCTTTCTTTTTCCTTTCTTACTTTTTCTTTCTTTTCTCTTTCTTTCTTTCATCATGTGTAGATAAACCATTTTAATTTAAAATAGGCCAGTTTTTACAAGTAAGCCTAGTAAAAGCATGCCTTATAAAATTACTTTTTCCTAAATCATAAAATAGCAAAATATCTTTGATTTTTATCATAAAGTAAATGGCTAGCATAAACCTAATGTCTACAATTTCGATATGTTATCTTCTCCATTTAATAAACCAAATGTTCCTATAATAAAAACTTACTTCCAATGGTATCCAATTCTTGTAGAAAAAAGCTTTTCAGGATTTTGGATCTAAAGATCCAAACTTTCATCTCTAATTTTATGCGAATTTTGTATTACTGACCATGCCAGAAGTTGCAGGAAATAATATCTTATGGCTATTTAATCATAATTGTTTAAAACTTTCTAGAAGTATGTGGCATTTAGGAGACCAAAAGTTTAATATGATTGTTTTTATTCTTCTCAGATTTCTTTAAGGGAAAAACAGTATTTAATCACTGGCTGCCAGGAATATGTTATAGTAATATTACTTTTCAGCTGGTATCTGAAGCAACTTTTAATAAAAGTACTCTTGTGGAGTACAGTGGCATCAGTCATGAACCCAAACAGCATAGAACTGGTAAGTCTTCTGAAGAATTAGATTTGTTAAAAGATAATTAAATCATATATTTGTTGCATGTATACTTTCTATCGTTCTGAGAAAAATACTGTTCTAGAGCGAAGAAATAAATATATATTTTTACTACTCTAAAACAAATTATCAGTGTAAAAGGAACTGAGTAAAATATTTAAAAGAAAAATATAAAATATGTCAATGTAATCATAGATTTATAATATTTAAATTGGAAAAAAGTACATGATACTACCAAAGGTTATAATTAAGTAACTTAACTTGATGAAGTAGACATCAGTTATTCTATAACCTGGTAAAATTCACATATGGCTGTAAAAATGATAGGTGTACAGAATATCACATTATTAAAGGAAAATATTGGGATTCAGATGTATGTCTAAAACTTGTAGTGTTTAATTATTGTAGCATCATTAATAGGAAGCACTGTTATAGGATGGATGGATGGATGGATGGATGGATGGATGGAAGAATGGATGGAAATAATACACACATTCTAAATGCCTGTCACCAATATCAAGATAATTGACATTACCCATGCCTAATGTACCCAAATCACTCATTAGGAATGTTGGAGAGGCCTTTTATATGGACATTGGGAATGGGGATTGTAATAGGTCACCCCTGAGACTCTGCTAATCTGAATTCTAAGATTTCATGATTTTCAATAATCAAGCCAAGTCAAAGAAACTTTACAGCTGAATAAGTGACTTACCTCATGGCAACATCTAAGATTCTATTTGTATTTTTCATTATTCAATTTAAGTAAGGAAACAATATCAGTTGAGTGACTTCTACCTGGAAGTTGCTCTAAGTATGAGAGAGATGAAGACAAAGTCTGGTGAGATTTGTTTCCTGTCCTCAAAAATGATAGAGATACAATACAAATGGCCTGTCCTTCAAGGCAGATTGTGATAAATGTCCTAGGAGGTACAAAATTATATAACTGCACAAAGGAAGGAAAGATTAATTTTTATTAGAAGTTCATGAAAGGGGTGATATTTAAGCTGCTATTTGAAGAATAGGTAGAAACTGTTGTAGGTAGACCAGACACTGTGCCTTCATAATTTTCTACCTCTAGAAAAGTATGCTTCCATAATTCACAAACTAATTTTGTGCCTGTATGTTTCATTCTGTAGAGGTGAGGAGTGAAGCTAAATTTCTAATATTTTGCTAATGTTTCTAAAGGTATATATGCAACTCTCCTAAATATAACTATGTCATAGGGAGAATTTTTATCTTGATAGCTAAGTACACTATAGCTGCTTTTTTGTAAGAAATATCCAATGGCAGAGACTCAGTTTTTTTAAAAGGCGATTTTGATAAGCTGAAGAATATTTACACAACTCTGCTTTGGACATGGTTAATTTACCACATGGACAAGCATACTGTCATTAGTTAATGTATATCATTAGTTAATGTATCTGAAATATGAGTGGTGATACGCTCATGTGTGCACATTATGCACAAAATCTTAGATAAAGTGTATTTGACACCACAATAGTTCTTGATGTAGGTTATCTTTATACAGTAGAAGTAAAACTGACCTCTACTTTGTAAATCCACTTGTGTATGTGTATTTGACTCACTTATAGATTAAGTATTCATTATAACAGAATTAAAATTACTTGAAACTGAAAATTCCCTCTCTTACAGCCCCTTATCCACCTCGAAATATCTCGGTTCGTATTGTAAACTTGAACAAAAACAACTGGGAAGAACAGAGTGGCAATTTCCCAGAGGAATCGTTCATGAGATCCCAAGATACAGTGGGAAAAGACAAACTCTTCCATTTTACAGACGAAACCCCCGAAATTCCCTCTGGCAACATTTCCTCTGGTTGGCCTGATTTCAACAGCAGTGACTATGAAACTACATCCCAGCCCTATTGGTGGGGCAGTGCATCTGCCACCCCCGAAAGTGAAGATGACTTTGTCAGTGTCCTTCCCATGGAATATGAAAATAATAGTACGCTCAGTGAGACGGAAAAATCTACAGCAGGATCTCTCTCATTTTTTCCTGTACAAATGATACTGAATTGGTTGCCACCCAAACCACCCACCGCCTTCGATGGGTTCCATATCCACATAGAAAGAGAAGGTAAAGTAATAGGAAGTCAGCAAAAATAAGATATGGTGTGGAAAGGAAAGGACATTGAAATATGTTAAACCTAAAATATTTAGAAAAAAAAAAAACTTGATGGCAGGCAGTTAATATTTAAAGAAAAATTGTAAAGAAAGGGAAGAATTTAATTGAGTAGCAATGCCCATGAAGACTAGAAAACAAAATTGAATAGGCAGAATCAGAATTCAAGGTTTGGGTAGTTTCTACATTGCAAGTACTAATAACTTGTGTATATTTCACTACCCAATATGTCATGGGCCCCAGGCTACTGAGGAAAACCTTATGTTTGGAAAGATTTTGAATTAAAGTTCCAACCATCACAAATTACAAAATATGCTAGAGAAGTTTTCTGTTTTCTAAAAGATTTTATTTTTTAATTCTTATTTATTTATGATAGTCACAGAGAGAGAGAGAGAGAGAGAGGCAGAGACACAGGCAGAGGGAGAAGCAGGCTCCATGCACCGGGAGCCCGACGTGGGATTCGATCCCGGGTCTCCATGATCGCGCCCTGGGCCAAAGGCAGGCGCCAAACCGCTGCGCCACCCAGGGATCCCAGTTTTCTGTTTTCTATACACGATTTATGAAGCATGTAGCAAAACAATCTGACAAGAAGGCTACTTTCCCAAGAGCATCAGCCCTGTGTCCTCATCTAGCCTTAGGGTGTGCCTCTGGGGAACCAGCAGCACTCCACATTTTTCCCAAAGAGGAGCTGGTAGTAAAATAGAAAATGCACAGCCACTAGTATTTTCAACATAGCTGCTGTGTATCATATCCATTGATCCAGCATCTGAGAGCCATTCTTTGCGTTTTAGCCCACTAATTTCTGAAAACCAGGGCTCTGGCCTTTAGTTAATTTAGGTCACAAATCACATCTAAATTATTGTTTGTTAGGTTTTTATAGTTATTTGCTGTTTGTTTTGTTTGTACAATAACATATTTCATTTTATACTTTCCGGTCTAGTAGTTCGGGTGGCAAAGTTGTCAGGTTGTCAATATTTGCAGTTCAAATGATAACTGTTTTTTTTCAGGGTAGGGCATTAGTACCATATAGTATATTATATTACATATTGTTTGCCTTATTTTATTTAATAAATAAGACACCAAAATCTGTGGATTCCTCTATACTGGATTATAGAGCAATCGACCATATTTAAAAACCGTATAAAATTGAAATCCTTAAAAAAAAAATTGAAATCCTTTGTCATTTCCAATTATTTGAGTCAAAAGTTTTCACATTTACCTGGAATTACTTGTATAAAGATGTCCGTCTTCATCTGCTTTTAATCTTTTATTTTTCTGTTCCACAATATATTCTGTGGGAAATAGGTTCCTGTAACTCACAATTTTTTTTAATGAGTATTTCCATGAAGGTTCAATCATGCTTTTATCTGACTGCAGTGTGTTCTGTTGAAGGCTATCGTAGTCACCAACCCCTGAGAACAACTTCAAATGAAGTAATAAGCAGCAGGGGATGGACTTTGAAGCATGTAAAAACCATTTTTACTTTTAGAAAGTAAAATCTGGTA
Organism: Canis lupus familiaris; assembly: GCF_011100685.1. NCBI lineage: Eukaryota > Metazoa > Chordata > Mammalia > Carnivora > Canidae > Canis > Canis lupus. The sequence continues at coordinate 15,001,618 of NC_049248.1, forward strand.
GAAGACAGATGAACAAGTATTACTAGTGTCAGAAAACCTACTCAGAAGAATTTCCAATAAGAAATAATTCAATTCATTCTAAGGCATTTCTGGATATTTAATACTACCACAAAGAACTGATAAGATACTTAATGCTGGTTATTTTTTTTATTCCTTATATTCAGATGAGAAAGTCAACTATCGTAATCTTCTCCTGAGAGTCTCCTTCTGTTCTGTGCATATAATGTTGTTGGGTGACATTAGATAAGAATATGCAGTATATACTCATCTCTAAGTTTTATTGATTTGGATGCCATATTTTAATTTGGTTATTTAAAAGTATCCTGAAAAACAATTTGAATACTCGGTCATGTTTCTTTTCTAGTATCTTTGATGAAGATGTATAATTGAACTTGACAAAAAGGAAACAGTATAAAAAAATACTTATTTTTTAAATTAATTGACTTGTCCACATTCAAGGCCCTTTTAGGTTTCAATTCATATATATTCTCCTTTTTTTATATATGATTCAGAAAACTTTACTGAATATTTGACAGTGGATGAAGAAGCACATGAATTTGTTGCGGAACTGAAGGAGCCTGGGAAATATAAGTTATCCGTGACAACCTTTAGTTCCGCAGGATCTTGTGACACTCGGAAAAGTCAGTCAGCAAAATCGCTCAGTTTTTATATCAGTAAGTACCAAAGAGACTATTTTGCACTTACAGGGGAGCTAGGACAATGGAACTGGGGAGATTAATGATGCTCGGGCATCAATTATTCATCAAACCTCAGAGACCCTGAGAAATTGTCAAGGTCGGAAGAGGCCCAGATCCATGAGATTTTGACAGCAGAGGAAATATATGTATGTTTAATAGTAGCAAACCTACCCAGAGATTTAACTTACGCATTTTTTTATTATTGTGATAATTGAACATTTATTAAGCTGACCTTCCACACTAGTCAGAACAAACTCTCCAAGAACATGGACACACTGTTTAGGAAATATGACTTTTGTTTGAGGACTTATAGAAAATTGATGTTGTTGGACTGTGGGGAAAGTCTCATTAGAATATTGAGCTGAGATAATTCAAAAGAAAAACAGATTTAAGTGTAGTAAGACCTAGGTCGTCACCATAAATTTGGCATCAGAAAACAAGGCTAGAGCATCCTAAAAGCTCCACTGTCAAGTCTTAGGATGGTTTCTACTGATTCTATGAGGGGCATTAACAGAGCAAATAACTAGCCTCCCAAAACTACACAAATCATGCATATCTGTAATGGTTTCAGCTTATCTGAATATGTTCACCAGAGGTTTAGAAGCCAAACATCAGTTAGCTAGTTTATCAGCAGTTAAATATGCCTCCCATCAGCAGAAAGAAAAAAACCAGAAGGCAATGGATAAAAATGGCTCTTCAAAAAAGATTATTGCCATATACTTTATCACCTTCTCCAAAGGCAATATACCACCTTTCACCAAACAATTCTCAAAAGGGTAGGTGGGAGAATGAGAAGGGGGACAGAGGGAAGAGATCAGTTTATTTAACAACTGAAAAATGTTCAAAGCGTTCTATGTAGCATTTCTACTTAAGAACCTAAAAATATCACTACTGGTAAGAGGCCTAAAGATCCATTAGATATACAGAAAGAATAGTCATGATTGCTTGCATGTCTTTTGGTTATAGAAGATCTCTGATGTGAGGTCACTAGAGAATGAGAAAAAGTTTAGTATTTGGTTTTTCCCATTAAGTTTTTTTTTTAAGATTTTATTTATTTATTCATGAGAGACACAGAGAGAGAGATTGAGAGAGAGAGAGAGAAGCAGAGACACAGGCACAGGGAGAAGCAGGCTTCCCACAAGGAGCCCGATATGGGACTCGATCCCGGATTCCGGGATCACACCCTGAGCTGAAGGCGGATGCTCAACCGCTGAGCCACCCAGGTGTCCCTCCCATGAAGCATAAAGTGTTTTATTAACAAAAAGATTTCCCTGTCAGTAGAGATCCACCACAAGTGTCAACAGCTCTTGGCAAAGCTCCTTCAGCTATTCTGGCCATGCTGGCCCTTCCCTTCTCTGAATTTCTACTGAGTTTCATAGGGAACAACACAAAATACAGAGCTTATTTGTGTATAATAGTTTTCTAGATTTGTTTTATTTGTGTATGTCTTGCCTCTTATACCAAATTATAGAGTCTTAGCCTAGGGCCCATATTTATACTATTTTATTAATTCTGTTGTACATTTACCAGATATTCACTGAACTACTTTCATGTGTTGGGCACTCTGCTCTAGAGTATCCAGATTGACTAGTACTGTTGAGAATGTTGTAGAATTGCTCAAAAATATGATTATTTCAGAGAGATGTATATTAATATTCATCTAGAAAAGTATAGGGCACTAAAAATTTTATTTTATTTTCCAATAAAATGATATTTTTAGTGCTTATGATATTCCCCTCTGCAGTAATGAATTATTCAAGTGTACTGTATATACACCTTTAGTTTAAAATGGGATATTATAGATATAAATACTACATTCAACTGAGTAAGCCCCCTCAACATAGTGCGGACTCATGCCAGCTAATTATATTAGCAGCCCATTTTCCTGACCAAACTGTTCCAGTGTTAAGCTATGACATTAATATTTATTAAATTACATCAACATTTATGTTTGTCTTGTTGCATTATGACTTGTATTTACGCAGTTTTGAAGGCTATCCTCAGAGATGCAAAGGAAGATAAACATTTACCTTAGCCTCCCAACAGCCTTATATTTCAGTTATCCACATGTTTCAGGTGGGAAAAAAAAACTGAGTCACAGAAAGTTTAGTGACTTTCCCAAGTGTCCAAATGAGGACTAGAGCCTAGGAGTATTTGACAGCAAAGTCCATTTCCATGTAGCCTGCAGCGACCCATTATCTTGGCTTGATTAGCAGGTTAGTCCTAAAGTAAAAAGTCCTAACATAAAAAAAAAAAAAAAAAAAAAAAAAATTGAAGGAGAGAATTCATTTTGCTTCCTCCAACCATGGCTCACTGTGGCCCTAGGACCCCAGGAATCTTCCTCACAATGATGATGATACCTCAAATTTACATAATTCTCTAACACATGTGATCTCATTTGATGCCAGTGATAGATGGCATCCTGATAAATTGTCACAAAACTTTGATCCAGGAGACCAGAAGTCTGGGTTGGGCCCCAAGCACTTACTAGCTCTGTGACATTGGACAGGTCATACACATCTCTGGGCCTCAGTGTTCTCATCAGTTAAATGAAGTATTGGATATCTCAGGTGTTCAATTCTAACATTCTATGATTTAATCCATCTGGCCGATACATTGGCAGAGTCAAAGAAGTTAAATCATTTCCCCAAGGTTACATCACTAATAATGAGCAAAGTCGAGTTTTGGTCACCTTTCCTGTCTCCAAACCAGAATTTTTCCCAGGTTCCTAGTGTCCCCAGAGGTTTCATGCAGGGGTTGAGAGCATGGATTCTGGAACCAGCCTTCCTGTGGGTGAATCCCAGCTCTACTTACCCTATCTCTGCCCCAGCGCCCTCATCTGAAACTGGGATTAATACTCATACTTATCTCATGGGTCTGTTATGAAAGTTAAAGGATTAAGTATGGAAACATAGGTAAGCCTAAAACAAAGCCTACGACATGCTGAATGCTCTGTCTCTTTGCCATCATTATTATTATCGTTTTTTTATTGTCATGATCTCCCTGGCCCCATTTGCTGTGAGCCTGAGATGGCTGTCCCCAGCAGAAACACTTGCTCTTTCTCCCCTCCTGGGGTTCCAGCCCAGGAATACAGCTCCCTCTTAAGACACTGAGAAGCATATCCTCAGTAAATAAAGGAAGGTTGCACATGTGCATTTCAACAAGGAACTTCTGTAGATAATAACCACCTCACCCCTTCTCGATCCTTCCTATGTGTCAGGCACTGGGCTAATAACCACTTGAGCAACTTAAGAGAACAAAGCTAACAGTGGGCACTTCTGTGGAGACACTTTATAATGAGGAACCCACCACGACCCTCAAATTATCACCCGGATCTCAGGCAGCTTCTGTAATTGAGTCGGCCTGCTGCCTATTTCTTCGCTAATATGATCGCACCCCACCTCTTTGATCCTGCTGTTACCAAATTTAAAATCTTTTCACACGAAGGCAGTAGAGGCTAATTTGAATCTCAAAGTAATTATTTCTAGAGATGGAAGATCCTAACGGCAAAGGAATTATAAACACTGATGCAATGCCCCCCCTTCCACACCCACGCTTCTTGAAAAGAGAAGTAAATTTTCTCTGGTGGAGAATTTACCAGGCTAACCTCCAAGGCACAGGACAGCTCAAGTGGAGCTTCTGTCTGTCTGTCTGTCTGTCTGTCCATAGAATGTTCCTGTTGCTGCTGCCACCACTGGCATTAGATCCAAGGGTGAGGCCAGCTGGCAGTGGCCAGAGAGCCATCCCGGCCCAGCTGCCAGTCTTGCTTTGATCTGTGTAAGGGCAAAAAGGAAAACAACCTGAGTTTTGAAACTAGACTCTGTGATCTCCATCAGCTCAGCACGAAACCTTGTGCTCTTATTTGAAATGCCCAGGCCCTTTGGGAGAGTGGATCGAAGAGCTGACCGAGAAGCCCCAGCATGTGAGCGTCCACGTTTTAAGCTCAACCACCGCTTTGATGTCCTGGACGTCTTCCCAAGAGAACTACAACGGCACCATCGTGTCTGTGGTGTCACTCACCTGCCAGAAACAGAAGGAGAGCCAGAGGCTAGAAAAGCAGTACTGCACTCAGGTAAAGGCGCAGGGGAAAAAAAATAAAAACAAAAAGCAAAACAGGCCGAGGGGCGTGCTCACCCCTGCAGCCCAGGAGACCATGGCAAGAGGGGGTGCCGGGGTCTCCCTGCGTGCTTTGTGAGTGGGAAATGAGTGTGCATGGTGCTCCGGTTGCAGTCCTCTTCCCTCTCCCTCTAAGGACTACCCGCTTCCTTTTATTTTCACGCCTCGTTCAAGACACCTACAATGTGCCAGGTACTCAGATAGATGTTGGGGATCTAGGTGATTTTTTTTTTCTTTCTTTCCTTTTTTTTTTTTTTTTTTGATCTAGGTGATTTCTGTGTCTGCCTCTTGCAGAGTTTGTAACCTAGTGAGAACAATGCGTGAGGGATCATACAGTCACTGCTGAGCATAAAATAAGGCCTAGGCTAAAAGGAAATGATTGAGAGGCTCTAGGAGTTCATGGAAAGAAAGAGCTGGGGAGGAGTAAATATGGAATTGGGGCAAGAAGATTTGGAAACTGGCCAGGAAAACTTTTCCCAGGGTAGGAGACAACCAAGCAGAAGGTTCTGGGGGAAGTTTTGTTGGCTGGTTGGTTGGTTTTATTCTTTTCCATCCTTTTTCTTGTTACTTGAATTATAAATAGGGTCATTCATGTGCACTGAAAAAATAATTCAAAAATTAAAAGTACTAAGGTAAGAAACTCCCTTTTCACTAATCACAGCTGAGAGGAGCTTTGAAGGATAAATAGGAGTTAGGTGAGCATGAGGGAGCCTGAGGGGCAAGGGAAAACGGGGTGCAAGTCAGCAGTTCTAGGAATGGCTACTAGGATGAGTTTCCATGCCCAGCCGCCAGTCCTGAGCAGAAACCCTGCCACATGCCCCCGGGGCAGACCTTGCTTCCCATCACCCCGAGTATCCACGGGGAGCCTGGAGCTCAGCCCTACTTTCCTAAAACCTTGTTTTATTTTTTTCCTAAGATCAAATTCACTGATTCCCGGTGTCTTAAGGATACAATATTTACTTCCCTAAAGGCAAAAAAAAAAAAAAAAAAGAAATTATCAACTCGTGTGTCATGTACTGGAAATATAATACTCAAAAACGTTTGGCACATGAAAGCTTTTTGGAACGTTTCCATTTATCCCAGGAAAGTTAGGCAGTTAGTGAAACTCAAAGAATGAGGAACTTTGAGTTGATAAGATGAACTCAGGAGTCATGGCCTTTGGAGTGCTAGAAGGGCTTAGGAGTGTTGAGATAAGCCCTTTCTTGAAGATGAAGCTACCCCTTGACTTGAATTAAATTAAGGAGTAAATATGCTAAACCGATTAACTTGTAATCACGACTCACTATGCAGCTTAGTAGATTCCTTTCCTGAGGAGAGGAAAGATGGCTGACCTGTCACATTGGTAGAAAAATGGGTTTCTCTTATAGAACATGACACAGAACTTGACCGCTCCAAAGTACATTTCTTCGCCCCTCATCTAATGCACAAATTACATATCTTTTGCACAGAAGCCAGAGGCTAACGGTATTGATAGAGATTGTAAATTATAAATGAGACAGGAAAGACCAGTCTCAGTGCACTTTGACAATGCCTTCTTGAGATGCAAACATGAAACTGTTCAGGATTATAGGCAAAGAAGCCAATATTTAAAATGGAGGGTGGGATCTAGAACCCAGTGTGAGGTGTTATCTCAGTTACAAGAACGTTTTGAAGATTGTGTTATTACACCAACACTATCCATTGCCCTACTACTACTACTACTACCACACACACACACACACACACACACACACACACACATACATTTTTAGATGAGGAAACATCCATTCAGAAAATCTCAAAAACGAGTGACTGGGTGGCACAGTTGGTTAAGTGTCTGACTCTTGGTTTCAGCTCAGGTCATTATTTTAAGGTCATGAAAACGAACCCCTCATCGGGCTCAGCATGGAGTCAGCTTGAGATCCTCTCCCTCTGCCCCTCCGCCTGGCTTGCGCTCTCTCTCTCTCAAATTAATTAATTAATTAATTAGAAAAAAAGTCTCAAAAACTGGCCTGCAGTCATGTGGCCATTAATCAAAAGAGCCCAGAAAATATTATCCCAGTATTTGGTCTGATTTGGGCTTATTTCTCAAAGCAACTTTATCCAAAAGGAAAAAATAATAGTATTTCTTTAATTCTGTATTCAATGGTACTGTGATTACATTAAAATTCAAAATGCAGCTCAAAATTAAGAGTGATTCTAAAGCCAGACACATGCAGTAGTATTCACCCCCTTATTCATGATTTCACTTTCCATGGATACAGTGTCCCATGCTCACCTGTGGGCCAGAAACAGACGATCCTCCACCAACATATAGTCAGAAGGTCAATAGTAGCCTAGCAAGGGGTCACAAAGTCTATTTCATTCACCCCAATTCATCTCATCATGTAGACATTTTATCATCTCACAACATCATAAGAAAGGTGAATACAGTACAATGAGATATTTTGAGAGAGAGAGACTACATTTACATAACTTTTATGATAGCATATGGTTGTAATCCTTTTTATTATTGGTTATTGTTAATCTCTTACTAGGCCTAATTTATAAATTAAACTTTACAGCAAGTATATGTGTATGTATAGGAAAGAGCATAATACGTATAGGGTTCAGTACTACCCATGGTTTCAGACATCCATTGGGGGGAGTCTCAGAACAACATATCCCTTGCAGATAAGGGGATACTATAGTATTAACGGATAATATAATGTTTTACTATTTTATACTTTCACTTGCCCTACTTTGCTTCTACCAGTGACTATAACACAGGATCGTTGCTTTATACATTAGATACATCATCCATGAGACTCCCTGCTAGTGCTTCTACTCTTCCTTACACCACCACTGATTTCTATGTGCTAGGTGGGTCCTGCATAAGATCCTAGAAATAAAACAGATTTGACTTGAACCTTAAGTTTGTGAAGCTTCGAGTCTGACCTTCCAAGTAGGTACATTGTACCCATTAATTTGAATTTTTCCTCATCATGTATATGCTCTTCACATCTGGTTGTTGTTTTGGGTATGAGTTTGCATGCCAATGTTCATAGAAAAAGGCGTTTTGTGATGTATGCCTCCTAACAACCATTTCAGTGCTCTTCATTAATAAATATATGTTGAACATAAAGTCTGTGCTCTATAAGTGTTATATACATAGAGGATGCGGTCAATTCTTCAAAGTAAATGTGCTTTCAGTACTTTCTCCAAAGTCTCACACACAATCATAAATTTCAGGATTAAAAAACATCATATATGAATGTATATTTATTTTCACATGTGATCTGCCTTGGTCCCCAAGTGTTTTCTGACAATGTACATACCCAGTTATTTAAGTCTGTCATGTATTTCCTATGCTCTCTAAGACATCTTTCCTACTATTTCTTTAGCTGGGGAGGAACAGGACTGGTGCCTCATCAGAGGGGTGTTGGGTTGAACTAAATTCTCTGGAATGGCGATGGAGCCAGTTGGGAATGAGAGAGAGGAAACAGTGGAATACAAAGGAGGGATGAAAATTGGGGGAGAAGGTGTGGAATGATTCTCCTCTGGAGAATAAAATATGTGTTATTTAGGAGGGAGAATTCAGGGGCATTTCTCCTGCCTGCCTTCAGTCTACCTACCCAAAGGTGATCCAGGATAAATACTAGGGTATGGAGGGATGGAAGCTCAGATACAGACTGGTGGTTCAGTAAATATTCAAAAACAAGATGGCAGGAAGGAATTAGGGTTTATTATTTGTTACCAAGGTAATTTTTAAAAATAGTGTGATGTACATACACATAGTTGCTTCTTTATGAAAAAAAAAATAGGGGTGCTGGGTGGCCTTAGTCAGCATCTGACTTCAGCTGAGGTCTTAATCTCAAGGTCCTGGGGTTGAATACTCTATGGAGCCTGCTAGGAGCCCCACCTTTAGCTCCTCCTCAAGCCCTAGGTCAAGACAATCGCTCTGTATTCAGTGGGGAGTCTGCTTGTCCCTCTCCCTCTGCCCCTCTCCCCCCTCATGCTCTCTCTCTTTCTCTCTCAAATAAATTAATAAAATCATCTTAAAAAGAAGTATAATGTCCCTAGGATGAATTTATTAAGATGGCATGTTTTATGTATCAAGGTGTAATTGATGTATAACATTATATTAGTTTCAGGTGTATAACAAAATGATTCAATAGTTGCATGCACTGGGAAATGATCATCACAATAAACCTAGTTGCCATCCATCACTGTACAATGTTACAAATTTTTTTTCTAATGATGAGAATTTTTAAGATTTATTCTCTTAGCAATTTTCAAATATGCAACTCAATATTACTGACTGCAGTCACCATACCGTAGGTTACATTGCTATGACTTATTTATTTTATAAGTGTAACTTTGTACCTCTTGACCCTTATCATCCACCTCCCACTCCCCTCCCCTCTGGCAACCACCATTCTGTTCACTGTACCTAAGAGTTTTATTTTGTTTTGTTTGCTCATTTGATTTGCTCTTTTTGTTTCCACACAGTGAAATCATACAATATTTGTCTTTCTCCAACTGATTTCACTAGCATGATATCCTCAGGGTATTAAACATGATGGTATATTTAAGTGGCTACAATATCATGTAGTCATTTGAATAATCAGAATCAACCACTTGCTTAAAATATTATCAAACCAAAGAAACTTTACCACCCTGAAGCAGTCTACACTTTTTTTTTGTCCTGCTATGCTAAACATTCTAAATGAGTGATTAATGAGCTATGTTAGCATTGAGAGGTATGCCTGCCTAGATGTCTATGATATGCTGTTAAGTTTTAAAGAAAAGTTTGGAGCAAGTTAATAATTAACACCTATATGGGTCAATATAGTGTTATTTATGTATATATGTATTGAGAAGGGTCTGAAGATTGCCTACCAAAATGTTGGAAATGAGGGGAGGAAGACCGAAAAATTGCCAGTTTACTTCATTTGCTCTTCTACTGTGCAAATAATTTCCACAATGAACATTACTAGTTTTATCATTTAAAAATTTATTTTAAAGAAGTAAGACAGCATTACTTAGTTTTGTGCAACATACACGTCTTGTTTATGGTTTGTCTCTTTGAGAAAAGCTCTATCAGATATCTAGTTGGCTAACTCTGCCTAGATGACTTCCAGCAGAATTCACATTTGAAAACATGGGTAAAAAATTCTTATAGGAGTATAAATAGGAAAGAAAGGAGGGAAATGCTAATGTATTCATTCAACTTAATTTTATTTTGCTTAAGTTATTGGAAAAGAAATTATGATATGCTTGTCTCCTTACTTAACTTTTAGAGCAAGTTCTACCAATTCAAATTATACAATTTTTATTGTGTAGAATCAGTTTCCAGTATCAGAAGGTTTTAAAATTCATATCATATCAATTCTGTTTATTCTTAAAATCATCATGAAGCTGAATTAAAAAAAAAAAACCTTATAGCATAGGTAAGCTGTCAACGATACTGTTCTTCATTGATTTATGCTCCTTTCCACAGCAAATTTTATGTTATGTACCCTAGAAGCCAAAAAAAATTGCTGAGCAATGAGTTACCTCTATTGGTACTCCTAGTTTAAGCATCCTCTGGGAGGTATATATCATAGTATTATCTATAGTTTATCAATCAGGAAACCAAGGTAAGAATTGTAAATAAATTATAAATAAACTTTCATGCTTACAAAAGAGTAGAGGCAGGATTTGATTTCAGGCAGTCTGAATAGAGAGAGAGCCTGTGTTCTTCCTACTAAGCAAGACTTTCTTAAATATTAGAGGTACTAAAGGTCAAAGTCACACACTTCTTGACCTGTAAGCTGAAGTATCAATCCTAGTGCACACCAACATTTTAAACTTTAGTAAGTACATTTCATTCATCTATCTGTTCTGTCTTTCTCTATATTGTATTTGTTACCAAAAAAAGGTTTTTTTTTTTCTTTAAAAGAACAGCAAAAGAGAGCTCATCTAAAGGAGAAATATTTTCTTCAACATTATTTTATAGGGTCACAATAGCCTTGAGAAGCACTTATCAATGTACCTCCGTGCTGAGTCCCCTGACTTGCCCGGAACAGGCGTTAGAGGTCACAATACTAGGCTTCCAGTCCCGGCGCTGAATCTAAATATGTGACCTTGGCCATTTCCTGGCTTTACTTTCTTGATCTATTAAATGAGAGATTTGGAGCAGATAATCTCTGAGGTCATTTCCATCTCTATAATTAGATATTATATGCTTCTAAGTGACGAGAGACTAAAGACATTCCTGCACTGATCTTTGTATGTTTTTTAGCTGACACCACAGTTTAGGATGTCAGACTCCCCTTATGGTATTGCTGATTTGATTATGGTTAGAGGCTGATGTGTCTCTAGTGTACATAGTTGAAATTGACATTGATGGGTATAAAGCAGTTCGCGGGGCTTATTAAATCCAGCCATAGAATTTGAATGTTCTGGGTTCCCCTCAGTGTTCACATAAACTATAAATCATCCTAATTTTGAAATCTGACCTTCCCCAGAACAAGCAAAGGCTTCTGGATTTCAAAGGCATCCACAAAGAGTCCCTGAATATGATATCAGCCTTTGTGTCACGTTATGAAAGCCCAGCTCTATATAAATCTTATCGGATGTTTGGTTTAAAGGTGAACTCAAGCAAATCTATTATTGAAAATCTGGTTCCCGGTGCCCAGTACCAGGTCGTGATGTACCTAAGAAAAGGCCCTTTGATTGGACCACCTTCAGATCCTGTGACATTTGCTATTGGTAAGTTGCCAGCCTCAAGAATAACTATCAGAGTACTGGGTTTTTTGTTGTTGTTGTTTGTTTGTTTGTTTGTTTTCTGGCGTGGGGGTGCAATGCCTACGCCCAAATCATCATCATCATAAATGGGGGGGGACCCATACTCACCCAATATTCTACATTCAGAGTAATAAATGACTATAGTTGTATACCTGGGGAATATCATTAGCATCAATGACTCAGGAAAAATATGATTTATTCAATGATCATATCAGAAGAGCAAAAACACTAGTTATTAAGTTTGAAACCATTGCTAAGATATTAAATATTCCTTCTTGGCTCTCTCTTTTTTCATCCCGCCCCACTTCTTCTTAAGTTCCAACGGGGATAAAGGATTTAATGCTCTATCCCTTGGGTCCTACGGCAGTGGTTCTCAGCTGGAGCAGACCTTACTTAGGAGTGTTCAGAAAATATGTAGTTGAAATGTTTTATTTCAACCCTGCTACCATGACATCAGAGTGGACAACGTACTATGAAATCGCAGCAACTGTCTCCTTGACTGCCTCAGTGGTAAGAAGCTGTCACACTTCCCTGTGCGAACAGATGAAACTTTCCGTATCAGAAAAATTTACCTGTAAATACACGAGTGGCTTGCCACTTTCAAGAGTTTGGTGTTTTTGTTTGTTTGTTTGTTTGTTTGTTTCTTTGTTTTTTAGTCATTTTTGTTTTCTGGACTCATTTTGTTTTTGAGAGAGGTTGAGAGAGAGAGAGAAAAAAAATATGTGAAACATGTTTTCACCCCTAATTGCACACAGCCACATTTTAGGAGAGCTATCAAATGCTCATTGTTTCTCTCTGCTTCCTGAGGAGGAAAACACAAAAAATTTCCTTTAGTCATTCAATAATTAGTTGACACTGTTTAACGCTAATGATGAGTATTCTTAACATCCACGCATCTGTTAAATACCTCTAAAGTCAGGCCGTGACAGGCTCCTCTTCAGGAGAGCAAGTCAAAGATTGCTTTTTCTGGGACTGGCTTCTAAAGTGCAGTTTCCTACAGGTCACACATGAAGTACACAGCTGCCCTATACCCAGCAGACGACTCTGATCTTTGCCACCTAACAAGGACGCATGCTTAGGGTCCAAACTGGGAGAATAGAGTTGGGAGAGATCGGTTTTCTTAGAAATAGGGGGATGCATACGTACAATCACTGACAAATAAGTACTGTTTCACTGTGTAATACAGCTTAGGAAACTGCAAACGAAACCAGTATTGGAAATATTTGACTCTGTACCTGTGAACCACTTTTTAAAAATTATGTTTGTATATCATTCTATTTACACCTTACCTCAGTCCAGAAAGAATTTTTAATGAAAAAAAAATTGGGAAAGAGAAAAAGGCACAGAAACATAAATAAAAAATACTTATTATTTTCATGACCTAATAAAAATAACTCTATTCCAAAAATATGATTTTCCTCCCCTTAGTCTTTTGTCTCCTTGATCTTTTCAGAGGATAGCCAATCTGTTGCCAGCGTGGTACTACAACTTCCGAGTTACCATGGTAACATGGGGAGACCCGGAATTGAGCTGTTGTGACAGCTCCACCATCAGCTTCATAACAGGTGAGTGGTGTGCGGGAACTGCCTCCATGGGGAGAGAACACTATTTTGAGGAGTTTCTAAAGAGATACATCTCCAGAAAGTGCTAGTTGTTCACCCAGTACTGACGGAGCATCAGTTTCATGGATGGCAGTATGCTTGATTCTGAAAACTCATTATTTGTTTAAATGATAGTCTTTAAAAATTAAAATATGTTTTTAATCCTGAGTTATTGTCCTTTATTGTGTGCTCCCGTTTGGAATTGATTAGAACAGAGTTGTAGCTGACAGAGCTTTCAGCTTCACACTGAGATGAATTGATTATACCCATTCGATGATTATATTTGCTAGAGTGCCTCCATCTCCTTATTAATTAAACCATTTTTAAAGTCACAGGCTGATGGCAGTGTTGTCCATTGTGGGAGTTAAAATAGGCTTTGGAGACAGGTGGGTTTGAATCACGGATCTGCCACCTACACTGTGTAACCTGTGCATGTTAACTTTTCAGAGCCTCAATTTTTTTAAGTGTAAAATGGGTATGGTGATAGTTTCTGTTATTTTTTTCCATTTAAATACATTACTTAGGGGACACCTGAGTGGCTCAGTTGGTTAGGCAACCCACTGTTTGTTTGTTTGTTTGTTTTAAGATTTTATTTATTTATTAATGAGAGACACAGAGAAAAAGCAGAGGCATAGGTAGAGGGAGAAGCAGGTTCCCTGCGGGGAGCCTGATGCAGAACTCTGTCTCAGGACCCCAGCATCATGACCTGAGCCAAAGGCAGACATTCATCCTCTGAGCCACCCAGGTGCCGCAGCATCCCATTCTTGATTTTGGTTCAGGTCATGATCTCAGGCTTGCGAGATAGAGCCCGGAGTTGGGCTCCACTCTGGGCATGGAGCCTGCTTAAGAGTCTTTCTCTCCCTCTTCCTCTGGCCCTCTCCCCCTAAAAAAATACATTGAAATATTGGCACAAAGTTTAAGTACTTAAACAACAGTTAGTTAATTATCATACAGCAGAGATAGCAGAGGTGGTCAGAGATGACAATGAAAAGGGGAAATTCATCAGAGAAACACTAACCCTTTTGAACCTTATTTGAATGAAAATTTTTCTGGAACTTTTGGTTGGACTGCAAGGCTATACTTAGTGTTATGCTGAGAGAAGAAATGTTAGCAAAATAATGTTAACAAAATATTTTCTTCCCGGGTCATCTAGTTTTACTCTATCAAGCTTTGAAGAAAGAAAGAAAGAAAAAGGAAAGAAAGTAAAAGAAAAGAAATTAATCATGTGGAGGTGCCTGGCTGGCTCAGTTAGTAGAGCATGCAACTCTTGATCTTGGGGTTGTGAGCTCAAGCACTACAGTGGGTGTAGAGAATACTTAAAAATAAAATCTTTAAAAAAAAATTCATCATGTGAATTCTTACACTACCGATGTATGTAGTTCATCTCCTTCCTTTACAAGACCATGTCTAGAGGTCTCTGTGTTCCAGATGTTAACAATAATACTAGAATAAAAAAGTGAAAAAAGTACCAAAAAGGTAGAAAATACCAATTATGTCATTAGTACTGTATTAGCTTCTTGACTGTGTTAATAATTGTGTGTTTAATTTTAATTAAATTTTATGGAGTAAATAATTCATACAGCTTAACTTTATTGACATTGTTTCTCTGAGAACACTCTTTCTTCTCAGACAGAGCAGATGTCTTGGAAAAGCCCAGACTTTGCATCTGAACACTTCATTGAGCAGACCTGGCTCTGCAAAATTCTAGCTGTCGAGCTTTAAGCAAATCATCTCAAATGATCCTGGACTTCTTTTTTCTCATTGGCAGAATTCAAAATGCTACCTAACAACAGGCTAACAGAGCAAAAGCAAGTGTAATAGAACTCATTGCAATAAGGCAGAAAACTGCCTCAATAGGCTCTTTGCAGTGTCTCTGAGGGGAACATCAGAAATGAAAAATTAACAGGATTTGGAGTTCTGGACTCAAGTGGCTTGGGTGTGCCTTTCAAAGCTGGAAACTGACTGGGATGTGGCAAGAGGGGTGGTGGGCCTGGCAAATCTGAATAGTCATAAGGTTAATAAGTGAGCTACTTGCCTAGGTGAGCAATCTATTGTCTCCAATAAATTGATCTTTGGGAATTCCTTATCTTTGCCTGGGATAATCAACTAAGTTGTGTCAACACTAGCAGTTCACTGTCTCAGCTAAGCATATTAACACAGTCTCAAGTCTCACATCTATAAAAAGAGTACAATACTATTTCACAGGTAGTATGAAAATTAAATTATGTAACATTAATCATTATTAAAATATATATGGTAGCTGACTTTTATTTTTATACTTATTTTTAAAAACCAGTTGAAATTTTAGCCTTGCCTTGTTTTGTTTTTCTTTCCTCATTTCAAGTTTAAAGCAAACAAGGATATCATGCTTCTCTTACCTCTGCTTTTAGCTGTGAGCCTAATGCCAAATTGTGTGAAATAAAAGAATATAGGGAAAAAAAGTCTGAGTAATTGTGATTTATTAGGATCTCTAGTCCACCGTCTTTGTTAGGCAACTTTGTCTGCAAGTCAAATGCATAGTCATTATGCTAGTATACCAAATAATGTTTAATAAACAAATAGTGACATCTTGTGGCCTTTCAGCAACATGCTGGATTTTAAAGCAGCAATACGGAGTATAAAATACATGTGAGGGAAGGAGCTGTACACTTCTGGGTTTTAAATAAAAATACACCCCTGCAATTTTAAATACATTTCTTGTCCTTACTGAATTAAAACATAAGAAAATATCCTTTGAAGAATTATAAGAATAGATACATACATATAAAGAAGTACACAGAAATATAAAAGAAGCCAAAGGTATTATTCTCTTTATTAGATAATTCTGAAATATGATGTGGATTTGTGTTACTTGCTAGATACATTGCTGGTATTTCAAGGTTTTATTGTCAACCATATATATAAATACTATTATAATTTCACATGAAATACATTTTTTAAAAGATTTTATTTGAGAGACAGAGAGAGAGAGAGAGAGAGAGAGAGTGAGCACAAGCAAGGGGGAAGGTAAAGGAAGAGGGAGAAGCAGATTCCCCACTAAGTAGGGAGCCTGATGTGGGACTTGATTCCAGGACCCTGGGATCA
Source organism: Canis lupus familiaris (assembly GCF_011100685.1). Lineage (NCBI taxonomy): Eukaryota > Metazoa > Chordata > Mammalia > Carnivora > Canidae > Canis > Canis lupus. Next base: position 15,017,867 of record NC_049248.1, read on the forward strand.
TGACCTGAGCTGAAGGCAGACCCTTAACCAACTGAGGCACCCAGGTGCCCCAAAACAGAAATGTTTTTTACTGTATATATTACAAATCTCTTCAGAGAATAATTGTTCTTGAAAGTATAGTTATGATTGCTTGTTATGAGTACCAGTAGCTTATTGGGAAAATGAATCTTCATGGTTTATAGAAATTCTCCTCCAAATATTTCAACTGGTTTTGTGCTGTCTCTCAGAATGGATCACCAGCTTGTCTTCAAAGTAACATACACATGGACTTTAAATTTCCTTGTGTATGTGTTTCCTAAAATCTTCAGAATTATTGGTTAGTTTAAAAAATAATTAAATATGCTTTCAGAGCTCATGTATTATAAAGCTTGTAATGAATTCTCCTTTCCACTAGAAATAATTTAAATTTAAATGTGTAAGAATATTTTAAAAATTAATAAACTCAGTCTTAGAATTTAACAAAGAGCCCTTCCTGTGTTCCCTTACTACTTGCTTCAGCAACATTTATTAAGAGCCCATCTTTTGCAAAGCACTGGTTAGACACGATCAATGACATTGTCTTGTTATTTTATAGAAACAATAATTATTTTCCGTCCCTCTAATTGTTGACCCTACTGTCCTTTATTTCCATAAACACCTTTGCTGCATCACAATAAAAAATTTACTTTTACAGGACCCCAAATTTTCCAGTACTGCTTGGAAAATAAGTTCAGCCATGCTTTATATTATCAATGCAACAAGCATATTCAAAGAAGTGAACATTTCGGGAATCTTGTACCTGTGAAATTGGTATAAAAGACCCAATATCCTCAGACCCAATATCCTCAGGTAGAGATGGGTCTGGCTGCCTTGTGTCTGAGCCATACAAGGTGGGGTCCCAGGAAACAAGTGTCTGCCTTTACCACCAATCTTCACTGTACTACAGAGGTCCAGGGATCTCCAGGACCATCATACAGTGTGAATTTTAATTCTCTAAATTAACTCTGCATGAGATTGGATGCTCTGATGAGAGGTACGTTAATTATTATTAGTCTCTTAAACTAAAGTCCACCTCTTTCTTTCTGTGTAGCCCCAGTTGCTCCAGAAATCACATCTGTGGAGTATTTCAACAGTCTGTTATATATCAGTTGGACATACGGTGATGACACAACTGACCTCTCCCATTCTAGAATGCTACACTGGATGGTTGTTGCAGAAGGAAAGAAGAAAATTAAAAAGAGCGTATGTTTCTTTGAATCCCAGTATTGGGCATCTGAACACTCATTTACATAAACTATTGAAAACCATTAAACAAACATTCATTGAAACATTAAACAAAAATCTAATGTCGGTTGGCACTGTTTTAGGCTCCGGTGAGAGGACAGTGAAGAAAAATTGAATTCTTCCTTTAATAGAGTTTACCTTTTAATCTTTAATAGTGAACTATAATAGTTATAACCAGTAAATTCATTTATATTTGAAGTTATGATTTGAGCTTTTTCTTCAGGATGTAAAACATTGTCAAGAAAACCACAATTAATGTTTTGATATTTTCTCTATATATCACCAATGCCTAAATATCTGGGTACATTGGGAATATTGATTTCTTTTCTTCTGCTCTATTAAACTCTTTGACTTTGCATTAGTTAGGGAACAGACTAAATTACTTAAAAAAAAAAAAAAAAAGGAAACACCAAAGATTGGGCTCATAGCAAATAGAAATTTGTTAATCTCATGCTGACACAGGTATCTCTGCTGTAAAGGTCAATCATCCAGGGGTTCAGATTCTATTTTGTTGCTTCATCTACCACTGTATAGTCTTCATTTGCATAGGTGAACCTTCAGTCAGTATGTCCATATTCTAGCCTGTGGGGAGAGGAAAGGAGAAGATGTCCACTTACAGAGTGTGGACAGAATTATAAGATGCCCTTGTGACTTCCACTCCCAATCAATTGGTCAGAGCTGGGTCAGATGGTCCCCTCTAGCTATAAGGGAGACTGGGAAATTTAGTCTTTAGTAGACTATAGCCAGATGGCTCTTCTGAGCTTCCCAGCTAGGGCTGAGTAATGTACACATCAATAGCAACCTAGGAAATTGCCTCTTCTAAAACTTGAATATAAGAAAAATATAAGAGTAATACATATTCCAAGTAGAGAATTCATTACAAAAATGTTCTGATATGTATTATTCATGTTTAGAGCTACCTTGTGTTTAGCTCAGTTGAGGAATTTATATAAATTTCGAAGGAAATAAAGTATCTGTAAGGTTGTAATCAACTGTAGATTGATTGCACAGAACAGAGGGTGAACGCCTGCTACAAACCTGTAGTTGTTTGTAGTGGTATTCTAGTTCAAGTTCATTAGAAGTTTGCACTCTTGATTTTGATGGATCTTGCAGGTCACACGCAATGTCATGACTGCAATTCTCAGCCTGCCTCCAGGAGATATCTACAACCTCTCCGTAACTGCTTGCACGGAACGAGGAAGCAATACCTCCATGCTCCGCCTCGTCAAGCTAGGTAAGAAGAATGCACATGGCAGTGTGTGTGTGTGACAATAGTCATGTCCAGAGAACTAATGTTTGCATCTCTTGATTTGTCATGGTCTTCTCAATTCAATGAAATAGTAATAGAGAAAAATGATTCTCTTTCTAAGTGCCAAATAAACATGTACACTGCTAAAAGAGTTGGGTTCAACTTAATATAAGTTTCTGTGAATGGAATTTTGACTATGTTGGGAGACAGGATCATTTACCATCCTCAGTGAGATTAGAGAAACAAAGGAGTCTGAGGAATTTAGAGAAGACAAGACATTGAGACGTTATCTAGTGCAATGTTCTCAACCCTGTCAGACACCATTCCCTTTTCATAGAAGCATTATGTGCTGCCCTCTTTAATACCTCAAATTAAAACTTGAGCATAAAATAACCCAAATATTGGTTTTCTAAGTTGAGATAATGTCTTAACTCTGATATAAGACCAAGATGAAAGAAAAAAAATTATAAGACAATCATATCGGGGAAAAAAAAAGACAATAATATGGGGATGCCTGGTTGGCTCAGTAGTTGAGCATCTGCCTTCGGCTCAGGGTGTGATCCCAGGGTCCTGGGATGGAGTCCTGCATTGGGCTTCCCCAAGGAGCCTACTTCTCCCTATGCCTCTGTTTCTGCCTCTCTCTGCATATCTTTCATGAATAAATAAATAAAATCTTTAAAAAAATAAAATCATACTGATCCCTTACGTGTTTTTTCAGATCCAGTTCTTCTGCAAGTCGTAATGAAATTGCCTCCTTACAACAAATAATTAAAATGAACAAGTTAGAGTTTACAAAAAGTAAAGGAATAGGCAGTTCTTCCATACAAATATAAAAGTAAATGAAGGCATGAATAAAATAACTGAGCAAGCGTAAGTACAGGTGGACCCTTGAATGAAACCTAACATTATAATAATAAGACATGGGATGTATTTGCATATTATGGGAGAAAGAGGAAAATAACCTTAATTAAAGTAAAGAGAACACTCCAAGAAAAATAATAGGCTGTGGAGGGAAAAAATAATAGGTGGAGGGAAAATGAGGAAAATATAATATTCTTGCAAATGAGCTAGAAATTATTGTGTGGTGTCAAAATAATTATTTTTATTATGAAATACAACTAGGAAGTGACACTATTTAACATTTCTAGATTCAACAGTCTTCCATGTAGTAAGGTATCCATTTAGTTTCTGAGACATAAAGGGAACACAGAGATAATATTCCGTAATTAGCAGTAGGCTAAAGAGGATAGATTGGCAAACAGTTGTGGGGTAGTATCAGTGTGAGAAGGGCAAGCTACAAAGGAATGCACTCCAGTGTGTCATTTTCACAGCAGAGATCTCTTTTGTATATTTTGAAGATGAAAAGTATAGAGAAGAGCAATAAAAATATTTTCAAAACACTTAATGCCACTTCTTGACATCACTGTTTCAGACGTCTGCTAATTTAGACTCTGTATCTAAGTCTATTCATAAGAGTGTCAAATTGTCACTGTTATTATGTGTATTCTGATGTGTAGCCATAAGTAAAGACTGAGCCAGGGTGGGGGCATCTGGGTGGCTCAGTCAGTTAAACATCTGACTCTTGGTTTCGGGTCAGGTCATGGTTTCAGGCTTGTAAGATCGAACTCCACCAAGATTGAACTCCACCTCGGAGCCCGAGGTGCACTCAGCACAGAGTCTGGTTCATATTTTCTCCCTCTCCCTCTGCATTTCTACCTCATGCACATGCACCTTCTCTCTCTCTCTCTTTCTCTCTCTCTCTCTCTCTCAAATAAAATAAATAAATAAAATCTTTTAAAAAAGAAAATAAGGAAAAAAGACTAAAACAGGGCATTTTATTAGCAGTTTAAACACCCCGAGTGACATTGCTGGTAGTGACATACCTTTAGAAAACTCTTAGAAAATCCCAAACAAAACAAAACACAGTCTTTCCTCAGTTTCCCCAATAGTTGCTTTTCTCTATAATTCAGTGCATAAGACACTAAGTCTTAAATATTTTTGTGTGTGTGTCTCGTATTTGCCATGTCAAAAATTAAATTCTTGCACTGGAACCCTCTAAAATTAGATAGGTAGTTGGAAATACATAGTGTATTAAATAGACTCTATGGGCAGAAAAAGTAAATTATTGAGTAACTTGTAAATAACACCTTAATTCTTCTTTGTGACAACTTTCTTCCAAACTATTTTACCTAACTTGAAAAAGTGTTTCAATATTATTATGTGGTAAAGTAGTTGCAGTTATATTTATAGTGGAGCTATACTGGTGTGACATCATGAAAGTATATGGGATGTGGGACATGGGACAGTTTTTCTGTTTGGAGCTTTCTTGATCATTTCAGGACGTCTAGCACTTCTGCTTCCTGTCCACAGAAGTCAGGTTAACAGCCTTCCTTGAGACTATTAAAAACATTCCTGCAAATTTACAAACACTCTCCCACTGAGAACCACAAGTTCAATTGCATTCACTGCAGGCAATCTGCTCTTCTTCCCCGGCACTCTATACGTCAATGCCAGGAATGTGGAGATCACCAGCTTCCTCCCTCGTGTGATCTATTAGGAAAAAATTGCCTGCCTATCCATTCCAACTGATATGTCTGATTTTGTCCTCTGTAAATATAAAAATCAGTTCAAAACTTGTTTCCAGGTAACTGGAATTGCTTCAAAATTATGCTTCCTTTCCCCATGACTCTCATTTCACCAGGTTTATAAGCACGGGAGGCTGTGTGTATTTCTTGGGTCCTAACTCCTTTCTCAAACTCTTTTTTTTTTTTTTTTTGTTCTGTTTTGTTTTGTTTTTTAAGTCTCCCTGGAAGTTCAGAGGTAGGTCTTATCAAAGTAGCATTCAGTGAGCCTATTGCAAGCTTTACCGTTATTTTTATTTGACATTATGGTTGATATATGATCAGGAGAATGAGTTAAAGTCATGAGCTGCTACAACTATACTCATACTCCGTAGGAGTAGGAGTAGGGTAGGAGTAGGAGTAGGAGTAGGAGTAAAAGCCATGATAGTTCCCGAATTTATCATGAGATTTTTGACCCTCCATGGGTCCCTGTTAACAGACGGGACTATTAACCATTTTAGTAAGGCCCTTTACACTTTTCAAGAAGAGAAGGCAAGTTTCCATAGAAATTATTTCTTAGAATCAGTAAGGTTTTCCTTTTTGTCAACTAAATGTCAGACGAAATATTGCCTCTATATTATTCCTCTCTGAAAACAAGACAATCTGTATACAATGTACTTGAACTCAGCCTTTTTGCTCCCCCCCCTTGAAAACTAAATAACTCACTTTTTATCTATTTGTCTTGAAGTCTATTTTCTATTCTACTAATCACATTATTGTGATTTTTCAGCTCTTCCAATTTTCCATAACACACAAGACCTTACTTGCTGTAGATGCTTGATAGATATTCATTGCATTGAACTGCAACCACAGATCTCACAGCTGAAAATAGTATTGCAAGTTTTACCTTTTGGAGAAGTAAAATAACATTTCACTTTAGTAATAACTGATTGTAGTTATTTTTTATTTCATAAAACTTTCATTCTCATCACTTTATGTTTCCCTACAGCATTCATTTGGTATATATAGCAGTCATATTAATTCTACTTTAGAGAAATATACAACTTTGGCACACAGATTATTAGGGCTTGTTTGAATCAGAATGATGTTGTTAAAACTGGAACCAAAACTCGTTGGGCTGGGGTACCTGGGTGGCTCAGTTGGCTAAGATCTGGACTCTTGATTTCAGATCAGGTCATGACTCAGGGTTGTGAGATCAAGCCCTGCATGGAGCTACCTGATGGGCATAGAGCCTGCTTAAGATTCTTTCTCTCCCTCTCTTTGTCCTCCCCCCTCCTTATCTAAACAAACAAATAAACTGATTGGGCTAACCTTGAGTTCAGTTTCTCTGTGAGAAAAGCCTCTTTGCAGTGGCTCTACTTGCCATCATGCAGGGCAGGCTCTACATCTGTGGGAAGAAACCAGGCTACCAGTGAATCCACTATAATATAAATTAATCCAAGATGGCATGTGCAAGGAGAGAGAGCCCTCAAAACAATTGCCAAGGATTTTCAACTATTATGTCATCAATAAACATCCACGAGAAGATGTCTACCAACAGTGGTGCTATTTGCAGGGCATTGAGCCAGTCATCCTACTAAGAATTTTAGGTTGCCAGCAGTTTCATGGTACCATGGTGGGATGTGATGACAAGTTCCCTTTGGCAGTCAATACAAATGTCAATCAATTTTGCACTAAGACATGTCATTTTATAAGAACTTATTGGTTTACATGCGAGTGTGGCTTCAACCAGCAACCAGTCATGACTTCTGGTCCTGGTGAATCCACTTAAAACTCTAGGCCAACTTTAAGAGAATTTGGTAAGTTTACATCAGATAATCAGCCATTAAAAAAGAAAAAAAAAGGAAAGAAATAAGGGTGAAAAGTGTTGGGCATATGACAAAATAGCTCAATGGTAGTAGAATATCCATTCATTCATTCATTTAACAAATACATACTGAGGACCTTCTCAGAATTGTCCAGATGCCAGACTACTTGTAGTAATGAATTCAAAGGGCTACTTTTTAGTTTCTATTCACAAGGAGCTTGTGATATACTGAAGGGGGAGATGGTAAGAAGTGCTGTATAGCATATTAAAACAGGCCAGGGTGGGACAGATTATGTATGCAGCCAAACCTTTCTCTGAGGAAGCAATGATGCGAAATATGAATAACAAGAAAAGATCTGCCATGAAAAGTTTGGGAAAGGGCATGCTAAGTGGAGAGACTAAGCAGAGGCCAGATCGTATAGGATTTTTAAGAAGATGGAGCTGAGGTTTTATGTTGAGTGCAATAAGAAGGCATGTAGAGAATTAAAACTACACATTTAAAATAATATCTCTGGTTGCTTAATAGAGGAAGGATTGTTGGGTCACCAATGAAGACAGGGAGACTGATTAAGGGACCCTGTGTCCTAAGTTTAAAAATTGCATTCTAGGGGCACCTGGGTGGCTCAGTCAGTTGGACAGCTAATTCTTGACTTTGGCTCAGGTCGTGATCTCAGGGTTATGGGATCAAGCCCCGTGTTTGGCTGTACACTCAGTATGGAGTCGGCTTGAGATTCTCTCTCTCCCTCTATCCATCCCCCTGCTCTCTCTCTCTTAAATAAATAAATAAATAAATAAATAAATAAATAAATAAATCTTAAAAAATAACATTCTAATTCAATAAGTTCCATGGGAAATGATGGCAACTTTGACTTGAGTAGTAATAATGGAAGAGAAAAATGGACAGACTGCAGGAGTTATTTTGGAGGTTGTGTCCACAGAGCTTTCTTGTGGGGTAAAATAAGGATGACTCCTAGGCTTTGCTCTTGAGCAAGTAGGGTGGATGGTGGTGCAATTCACCAAGACCGAAGACTAGAAAAACTAGAAGAGGAGTAAATTGAGGGTAGGGTGAGAATCACAGATTTTTCTCTGGTCATAAAAAAATTGAGAGGACATCCAAGTACAGTTGTCAAATAAAATGATTATTGTTATGAATCTGGAGATCAGGGGAGAATTCTGGACTGGAGATATAAATTTTGGAGTGTCTGGATGAGACCACTGACTAGTAAGCAGAAATAGGAAAGAACCACTCCAGTGCTTAGACGCTGAGCAGTAGAGGAGTCAAGAAAGAGACTGGGAAGGTATAGCCAGTGAGGTCAGAGAAAACTAGAAACAGAATGCATACACCATCTTTGTCAAACTTCCACGGTGTTTCAACCACCGTTGTGTTCAGACAGGTGCAAGATAAGGAATCAGGTAACTTTAGTTCTTTAAAGTGCTAGGAGAGATTCAAAGATAATTTAGTGCAATGTCTTCATTTGAACAATTGGAACCTAGAGAAATTAGACTTTACACATTGCTGAGCCTGGGTGGAGAAACAGTGATTCAGCACTTTTTATCCATCTGCTGCTTATGTTTTGCTGATTTTGGAGTGTATTTTTTTCTAAAAACTTCTATTTTTTAGTGAACACTTCTAACAGAGCAGGGAGGAGTTTCATACCCACTTGTGTGGCTTTCTCTGTTCCTCTTTTGGAATGTAGGTATTAATAATTAGTTTGATTTTCTTACTCTCAATCATGAAAGGTTTTATATAGATTAGAAATCTTTAAAACATAGAATGACTATAGATAAGAAAGAATACTTTCAGATGTCAGGAATTAGGAGCATTTTACAACCTCTCTCTTTCTCATAACATTTCAGATTACAAATTATTATTTATGCTTTGATGAAAAGTAATCTCTGACTTTATAAAAGCCCAGCTATTACATAGTACTACCCTTCATGATCTCACTCTCAGTTGAGAAAATTTGTTTATTCTTATGTTGAAATCATTGAGTTTAAATTTTAGAAATAGTTGGTTGGATAGATGCAGTCCTTATTTTTGGTAGGAAGTGAGTTAAGTGAAGTCTAAAATACCTCTCCCTGGACAGCCCCTGTGGTGCAGCGGTTTAGCGCCACCTGCAGCGTGATCCTGGAGACCCTGGATCGAGTCTCATGTTGGGCTCCCTGCATGGAGCCTGCTTCTCCCTCTGCCTGTGTCTCTGCCTCTCTCTCTCTTTGAATCTCTATGAATAAATAAATAAAATCTTTAAAAATAAATAAAATAAATAAAATAAAATAAAATAAAATAAAATAAAATAAATAAAATAATAAAATAAAATAAAATACCTCTCCCTATCCACCCATGTCCTTTTCTTGGATCCTCTCCTAGTTAGTGACTACCTTTTATCCCTCTCACCCCCCAACAAAAAAGAAATGCGTTTAATAAGATACAAGTGTGAATAAATTGTGTCAATGTAGCACAGAGAAAAGGAAAGAAAAATGGATGAATGAATGCATGGAAGCAAAGGGAAGGAGAAAGTGAGAGAAGAAAGAAAATATGCACATCCATTCTATCTATCCATCCATCCAACCATATTTATTTATTTACTTATTTTCAAAGGCTATCAGTAAGAAAAAGTCAATAAATTAATTAAGATACTATACTTTAAAAAGTTAATTTATTCTATCCATCCACAAATATTTATTTAGCATCTACTATGCTACATACTAATCTAGGTGCTGAGAATACAGAAATGAACAACAGGTGAAAAGCTCCAGAAGCAATAGTATATCTCGAAGGCTCAAGGAAAAGTCAGGAAGAAGATGACTGTACACCTGAGATACCACAGACAATATGAGCTTACATCTGCTACAGATCAGTTAAAGGCCAGTCACTCGTTTTTGCAATACTTCTCTTCCCGAAAAAGTATTCCAATTTGGATACTTTAAAAAATATGTTTATTTGAGAGAAACAGAAGTAGTGAGAGAGATAGAGAGAAAGCTCACAAGCAGAGAGGAGAGGGAGAAGCTGGCTCCCCACTGAGCAGGGATCCCAGAGCAGAGAGGCAGATTTGGGTGAAAGATCAGAAGCTGAGACTTGGATGTGTCCACATTTGAAGGTCCCTGTTAAACAGGTTCCTGCTAAACATTTAAGAACAAATGTTGAGTGTGCAGTTAGATAAAGGAGCTTGGATTCTGGGAGATTTCAAGACTGGGAAGTATAAATTTGAGGGTAGTTAGGAAACAGACTTGATGAGATTATCACGGAATGGATTAAGAAAAAAGAATGTTATCCAAGGACTGAGCCTTGGCACCCAAACTTTAAGAAATGGAGGTGGTGTGAGGGAACCAGCAAGAAAGCCTGAGATGGAATGACCAGTGAAGTAAGAAGGAACACAGAAGGGTGTGATGTTCAAAGAACCAAGCGAAGAAAGCGCTTGATTGATCGACTTGTCAAGCCTGCTGGTAAGTCAAGGAAGATATGGAATGAGAATTGACACCATTTATTGAAGAGACTGTCCTTTTTTCAGTAGATATTCTTTCCTGCTTTGTCAAGTATTAGTTGACTATAGAGTTGAGGGTCCACTTCTGGATTCTCTATTCTGTTCCATTGATCTATGTGTCTGTTTTTGTGCCAGTACCACACTGTCTTGATGACCACAGCTTTGTAGTACAACGTGAAATCTGGCATTTTGATGCCCCCAGATATGGTTTTCTTTTTCAATATTTCCCTGGCCATTCGGGGTCTTTTCTGATTCCACACAAATCTTAAGATGATTTGTTCCAACTCTCTGAAGAAAATCCATGGTATTTTGATAGGGATTGCATTAAATGTGTAAATTGCGCTGGGTAGCATTGACATTTTCACAATATTAATTCTTCCAATCCATGAGCATGGAATATTTTTCCATCTCTTTGTTTCTTCCTCAGTTTCTTTCAGAAGCGTTCTATAGTTTTTAGGATATAGATCCTTTACTACTTTGGTTAGGTTTATTCCTAGGTATCTTATGCTTTTGGGTGCAATTGTAAATGGGATTGACTCCTTAATTTCTCTTTCTTCAGTCTCATTGTTAGTGTATAGAAATGCCACTGATTTCTGGGCATTGATTTTGTATCCTGCCACACTGCCAAATTGCTGTATGAGTTCTAGCAATCTTGGGGTGGAGTCTTTTGGGTTTTCTATGTACAGTATTATGTCATCTGCAAAGAGAAAGAGTTTGACTTCTTCAGTTTCTTCCACAAATGGTGCTGGGAAAATTGGACAGCCACGTGCAGAAGAATGAAACTAGACCATTCTCTTACACCATACACAAAGATAAACTCAAAATGGATGGAAGATCTAAATGTGAGACGAGAATCCATCAAAATCCTAGAGGAGAACACAGGCAACACAGTTTTTGAACTTGGCCACAGCAACTTCTTACAAGATACATCTGTGAAGGCAAGGAGAAAAAAAGCAAAAATAAACTATTGGGACTTAATCAAGATAAAAAGCTTCTTCACAGGAACCCTGGGTGGCACAGTGGTTTAGCGCCTGCCTTTGGCCCAGGGTGCGATCCTGGAGACCCGGGTTCGAATCCCACATTGGGCTCCAGGTGCATGGAGCCTGCTTCTCCCTCTGCCTATGTCTCTGCCTCTCTCTCTCTCTCTCTCTCTCTCTCCCTCTCTCTGTGTGTGACTATCATAAATAAATAAAAATTTTAAAAAATATATCCCCTTAAAAAAAAGGCTTCTTCACAGTAAAAGAAACAGCCAACAAAACTAAAAGACAACCTACAGAATGGGAGAAGATATTTGCAAATGACGTATCAGATAAAGGGCTAGTATCCAAGATCTATAAAGAATTTGTTAAAATAAACAGCAAAGAATCAAACAAACCAATCGTGAAATGGGCAAAAGACATGAACAGAAATTTTACCAAAGAAGATATACTCATGGCCAACAAGCACATGAGAAAATAATCCACATTACTGGCCATCAGGGAAATACAAATCAAAACCATAATGAGATACCACCTCACACCAGTGAGAATGGGGAAAATTAACAAGCAGGAAACAACAAATGTTGGAGAGGATGTGGAGAAAGGGGAACCCTCTTACACTGTTGGTGGGAATGTGAAGCGGTGCAGCCACTCTGGAAAACTGTGTGGAGGTTCCTCAAAGAGTTAAAAATAGACCTGCCCTACGACGCAGCAATTTCACTGCTGGGGATTTACCCCAAAGATACAGATGCAGGGAGACGCCGGGACACCTGCGCCCCAATGTTTCTAGCAGCAATGTCCACAATAGCCAAACTGTGGAAGGAGCCTCGGTGTCCCCCGAAAGATGAATGGATAAAGAAGCTGTGGTCTATGTATATAATGGAATATTACTCAGCCATCAGAAGAGACGAATACCCACCATTTGCTTCAACGTGGATGGAACTGGAGGGTATTATGCTGAGTGAAGTAAGTCAGTCGGAGAAGGACAAACATTATATGGTCTCATTCATTCAAGGAATATAAAAAATAGTGAAAGGGAATAGAGGGGAAAGGAAAAAAATGAGTGGGAAATATCAGAAAAGGAGACAGAACATGAGAGACTTCCAACTCTGGGAAACGAACAAGGGGTAGTGGAAAGGGAGGTGGGCGTGGGGTGGGGGTGACTGGATGATGGGCACTGAGGGGGTCACTTGATGGGATGAGCACTGGGTTTTATGCTATATGTTGGCAAATTGAACTCCAATAAGAAAATACGCAAAAATAAATAAAGAGAGAGAGAGAGAATTGACTGCTAACATTAGCAACCCAGAAGTCAATGGTGGTTCGGGGAGGAGGCATTTGGGTTGGAGCGGTGACGGAAAAAGATGTTATTTAAAGTAATTCAAGAGAGAATAAAAGGAGAACAACTGAAGACAGCTGGAATAACAAAACTTTTGAGGAGTGTGATTATAAAGAGGAGAAAAGATGATCCGGAGCTGAAAATAGAATCCAGGAGTTTTTATTCGTTTCATTGGATTTGTGTGCTTTTTCTTATTCTTCCTATTTTTTGAAGTGGGTCGGAAACAGTTTTGCAATGGACTAATCAACATGATTTAACAGAACAGGGAAAATTGATGGTGCAGAATAATTAAAGGTGACATTAAAATGACATCGTTGCCTGGGTCAGAGGTGGGAGGACCCTGGGTGCCACTGGAATGGGTGGCCTTAGACTGGGTGAATCTGTAGTGAGGAAAAGTGACAGAGTATAGGGGCACCCATGGGGTAGAGGAGGCTGGTGGGAGCGATCATGGAAGCTTGTGGAAGATTTCTTCCATTGCCTTCTTACAGAAACGTGTTCTTCAGGTTTTCGGAGGATCATGGCTGCCATGGTACCCTTCTTGTGCAGTCCTGCAGGACCAGCGACCTCATGCGAGCATTGTCTTCTGGGTTGGGCTGCCAGACATGTTACTGTTTCATAACTCCATCCCTGGTCCCAAGACCAACTGGATGCCTCTTCTTAATCTCTTTCTCTCTCATTTCTCATTGTGGTCTTGTGAGTTTCACTGCCATTTGCCAGATGCTCACAGCCAAGCCACACAACTTTATCACTTCCTTAAAAGCACTTCTGCACGCCATCAAGTGACTTGCAGAGCCTGTAGGTTTTTGCTCAACATATTGGAAGGATCTGGATGATGGACAATTCGGGCCATCACTGTGATATCTGGCACTGATCTCAATGTATGAGCAAGTGCCCACTCTGAAAAAGTTGGTCTTCTAGAAAAGGGAACTTCTCAGGAGACCTCTTATCTTCCATTATATGGAAATAAGTGCCAAACACCCACAGTTTTAGGGAAGAATCCAGGTGTACAAAGAACCCTTAACTAGATGTCCAGAGGTCTGGATTCCAGTTACTGCTTTCACAGACAAGCTGCGTTATCTTTGAAAGGTGAATTAGGTCCTCTGGATTTCAGTCGCCTCATCTATAAAAATAAGAGTGTGGACTAAATGATCTTTAATATCTCTTCCAGTTTTAGAATTTAATTCATACCCAAGTTCAGAGTAAAAGCAATAAGGCTAATGATACAATAAGAGTAGTGACTTTTTTCTAAGAATTTGGCAAAAATAACTCTTAACCAAATAAAAATGCTAAGAAAAAAAAGCCATATTCTTGGAACCAAAGAAAGGAAGAAGTTAGATATGTTGTTTTGAAACTAAGTAAAGTTAAATGAGAGCTTTTTTTGAAAAATTCTACTAATCTTTAGAAGTTACTAGAGCTAGCAAAACCATAAAAACGCCCAATGACTCACAGAAGGGGATATTAGGCTTTCTATCATTAAACCATAAAGAATTTATTTAAGGGATTCCTGGGTAGCTCAGTGGTTGAGTGTCTGCCTTTGACTCAGGTCATGATCACAGGGTCCTGGGATGTGAGTCCCACATCTGGCTCCCCACAGGGAGCCTACTTCTCCCACTGCCTATGTCTCTGCCTCTCTGTGTCTCTCATGAAAAAATAAATAAATAAATAAAATCTTTTTTAAAAAGTTATTTAAAATGTAATAGAAATCACAGGTATTTCTAATTTCTGAGAAAATTCTATGTTTTGCATATGGAAAGGGCCTGATTAAAATGTAATATTTGCTTGAATATTTTTTAATATCTCCCCAAGATGTTTTTATTCTTTTTTAATTTAATTTATTTATTTATTTATTCATGAGAGACACAGCGAGAAAGAGAGAGAGGCAGAGACACAGGCAGAGGGAGAAGCAGGCTCCATGCAGGGAGCCCGACGTGGGATTCAATCCCGGGTCTCCAGGATCGCACCCTGGACTGCAGGCTAAACCACTGTGCCACTGGGGCTGCCCTCCAATATGTTTTTAAATTTTCTCATTACTTATTAAAAGAATCTCCCTAAATTGACAAGAGAATAGGCTTACTTACTTTGGATCTAGCACAGGTTTCTGTTATTTAATATAAATTTTCAACTTCCTAATTTCACTGCGTACCAACCTTAACTCACCATGAATAATTTCTCTAACATTTTTTTTTTTTACTTTCGAATAGTGCTTTTTTTTTTTTTTTTGAAGATGTTGGTTTTGATCAAGTTAGGCATGATTTATGTGACTTGCACTGTTTAAGTCACAAATGTTTTCTTTGACCAAGTTGAATATAAATTAGGCTTACACTGCTTAAGGTAGAACTGCCTGTCTTGAGGAAAATTTAAAAAATGGATTTAAAAGACCTATAATAATATAGACCTTAAAGGTCATCCTTTGTGTATGAAGAGGACACTAGCAAATTTCTGTCAGTGATGCTGAGGATTGAAAATAGATTTTATCATATCAATAATTTTTTACAATATTTTTCTGTTGAATTCCCCTTATCACCAGGGTCACAAGTTTGTAAAATGACTCACCAGGTTTATAGGTATAAACTAGAAACAGAATGAAACCAGTGGGCCCTCGTGGATATAATCTTGGCCTCATTAACATCATTCTATCAGCAGCTAAACTAATGGGTCACATTAAAATAAGAAAAAATGCAATAATTGTCAGAAAAAGATGGATTTTAGACAATAAATACATTCTCTTTGGCTCCAACATGAAATATTACACCTGACTCCCTTCGGGATTTCCTAGGAAAGGAAGAAATTTGCTGCCAGAGCAAAGAATAAGAGTCAGGCACCAGCTCATACTTTACCCAAGGTCACCTTCACTCCCGCAAGATCCTAGGGAACAGTTTGAGCCTCTCATAATCCAACCTAAATTAAATGTAGAGATAGCCTTACAACTTTCCTTTCTGCCCATGTTCTGGGCCTTGTACTGAATTTCCTTATAAAATTAAGTTGGATTCCCCACTCGAATAAGAGAGACTTGAAAAGGAAAGAAGAGAAAAAAAAGAAGAGGACCAAATAGTTGAGTATAACCCTGGCAATGTTAGAAAGCTCTTAGAGGGTATTATAAAGCAAACAACCCTGTATTTACATAGGAGTAGAAAGTGATAGCAAGAGGATGTTCTGTAACTAATATTCACATGGCCATTTATATCATATAAAGTGTTTTGTGCATGTTCTCTTAAAGCTCATTTGCTCTTCATAAATCATTGAGGTCTTCCCACCCCTGCCTTTGATGAGCTGGACTATATTTGATTTTTTTTTTAAGATTTTATTTATTTATTCATGAGAGACACAGAGAGAGGCAGAAACATAGGCAGAGAGAGAAGCAGGCTCCCTATGGGGAGCCTGATGGAGGACTCAATCCCAGGACCCCGGGATCACACCCTGAGCCAAAGGCAGACACTCAAACACTGAGCCACCCAGGTACCCTTGTATTTGATATTTTGACTAGTAAGGGCCTTTATTTGTTTGCTAGAGCTGCCATAACAAAATATCACAGATTGGGTGGCTTAACCAACAGAAACTTATTTTCTTACAGTTCTCAAGACTGAAAGTCCAAGATGAAGGTATCAGCAGGTTTGGTTTCTTCGAAGCCTTTCTCCTGGGCTTACAGGTGGCCACATTCCAGCTGTATCGTCACTTGGTTTTTTTGTTTCCACTCATCTTTGGTGTCTCTTTGCCTATATTTCCTGTTCTTGTAGGAACACCAGTCAAGTTGGATTGAGGTCCACCCACGCTTCATTTTATTTATTTATTTATTTATTTATTTATTTATTTATTTATTTATTTATTTATTGGAGTTCAATTTGCCAACATACAGCATAACACCCAGTGCTCATCCCATCAAGTGCCCCCGTCAATGGTCAATGCCCGTCACCCAGTCACCCCCACCCCTGCCCACCTCTCTTTCCACCACCCCTTTTTCGTTTCCCAGAATTAAGTCTCATGTTCTGTCTCCCTCTCTGATATTTCCCACTCATTTTCTCTCTTTTAACTTACCTCTTGAAAGGCCCTATCTTCAAACACATTCACATTTTTGAGGTGCTGGGGGTTAAGACTGCAAGATAGGAATTTTGGGGAACACAATCATCCCATAATAGAGGTAGAGACCAATAAAAAGGCTTTTGCATGTCACTGCATTCCCTATCATATGAAGTTGCCTGAACAATATTTTAGCCACTACTCCCTTTTGGTCTTCTGCCTGAGGATGGGAAAGAGGAATTATCTAAATCATACTAGGCTAAGGAGTTTAGCTGACTTTGCCTTCTTATGAGAGGAGATAGATAACAGAAGGGGAAAAACTTCAACCAGCTTCTGTCAAGAATTTCCACACTTCTGCTCTACCAAACGGGAAGGAGTACTCTAACCCTGTACTGTACAATTGAAATATAATGAGAACTATATATGAAATTTTAAATTTTCTAGTACCACATTACAAAATGCTAAAAAGAGAGAGATGAAACTGAGTCTAATATACCTTATTTAACCAAATATATCAAAGTAGTATCACCCTAACATGTAATTGATATGTGAACCTTATTTAACCAAATATATCAAAGTAGTATCATCCTAACATGTAATTGATATGTGAAATTATAAATGAGATATCTTTATTCTTATTTTATGCCAAGCCTTCAAAATTCAGCCTGTATTTCCCTTTTTTAGCTCCTTTCAATTTATACTAGCCACATTTCAAGTTCTCAGTAGCTACATGTGGCTAATAGCTACTGTGTTGGACAGTACAGTCCTAACATTTTAATACATTTCCTGGGGCAGATGTTGTCTTGAGTAGTGAAATTTAATTAGAAGCCCTTTCCAATCCAATTACACCTCCACTTATGAAATATTGCAGTGTTTTTCTTTGTTTCCCTTGGACTAGCTGAGTGAAAATTCTCTCCAGTACATCTAAGAAAATATACCTATCACAAAGATCCTAACCAGTCCCCAAGCAGGTGATTTGTGTATGTTATTCATTGACCTATAGAGCTAATATGCATATGTCTTTCAGAAAAGGATACAGTGGTAATGGGGAAAGTGACCTTGGCATAATCTGTTGCCCTTATTTATCACCTGAAAAGAAAATTCTGTCACGTGGCTGGTCAAGGGTCCCAACCCCTTTGGAGATCTTCCTGAGGATCCTACTTACCACGTAGATCCATACTTTTAGGCAGACCCACAGAAACCATTCCTCTAGTATCCAAGTCACATTCTTTGGGCCACTGAGAACACTTGTAATTCATGAGTCTTTGACTCTGCCACAGAAAGCTGATAATTTTACCAATTTGATCACTGTAGAAAAGACAGAGGACATCAAAATTTAACTCCAATGTGTCTGGTCTTGCCTGATGCTTAAATACTAATACCTCTGACTACTTAATCTTGACTATGGTTTAAATCAGTCAATAGAGGGATGTCTGGGTGGCTCAGAGGTTGAGCATCTGCCTTCGGCTCAGGACGTGATCCCAGGATTCTGGGATTGAGTTCTACGTCAGGTTCCCCCCGCAGGGAGCCTGATTCTCTGCCTATGTCTCTGCCTCTCTCTCTCTCTGTGTGTCTCTCATGAATAAATAAATAAAATCTTAGAAATAAATCAGTCAATAGATAATATTTATTGAACAGTTGCAGGTGGCTAGTTTAAGGTGAAAGCAAAATAACACATGGTCCCTATTCTTAAAGAATCTATTAGGACCTAGAAGAATCAGGACTTTGCTCACATAGATCAAATAGGGTAATTAATAGAAGGTCAGCGAAGAGATAGATCATCACGAGACAGAGTCAACAGATAAGGCTTCAGGGAGAAGGAAAGACTTTTTCTTGATCTCAGGATGATCCAAGGAGAAGAAAAAGTACACGGAATTGAGAAAGAGTACTGCTGGTATGAGAAAATTGGCTCTACCAAGGCAAGCATTTCTGATTCGAGAGGGATGGTGGTGAAGCTGTGTGGATAAAATGTGGCCCATGTGAGTAGGATCTTTAAAACTTGGCATATTTAGGTTTGGCAATAGACATCGATCACAATAGATTATTACACAGATAGGATTTAACATGAGCAAAGTGGTATTTCAAGATTATTTAAGTCCTGGTTGACAAATGAAGAAAGAACTGATTAAAAGCAGGAAAAGGGATTAAGAGGCTGTTGTAAATGATTGATAAAGTGTTATGACAAAAGCCTGAACATGCAATATAATAAAAAGAATGGATAAAAGGAAGAGATGACAAGAATTATTTAAAAATATGCTGTCTAGGGTCTGAGAAGCCAGAGGAGAGCCTCAAACAAGGAAAGGATGGTAGTGCTCTTTAGGAAGCCCAGATGGTAGGTGATTGCAAATACATATGTAAAAAAGTTGGAGCTGGAGATTAGGACTTGGGCAATGTTCATATTGGATAGCTAAACTGAGTTTATCTAACCATCAGGAAAAAGAAATACATTAATATCCTAGGGAATCTAATCAGTTCAGGAGACTCACGGTGAGGGGCATTTCTGTCATGTATGATTTGAAAAGAGAAATAACCAAGGTTCAGCCTAAAAATCATCCACATCTCTGCCCCCAGACAACCTCACATTTGCCTCCAAAGATTCAAGATCTGCACAAGTCAGAATCATTGGAGGACCTACCCTCTCTGACTCATACCTAGTGACAGTTATAAAGGATGAGGGAAATGGAAGCTGACCCCATGTTTTATCAACAGTTTTCATCAGAGGGGAAGTGAGACAGTACAACATTTGGAGGAGTATATGATTCATTGCAAATGAGAAAGGGGTCCTGACATCTGTTGTAAATTATGCCCACCCAAGACTAAACCCCTCTCTTTCCTCCTTCAACTTTTCTGCTTAACCTCATCAAGTTGCCTCTGAAAAGAAAAGAATGTTTCTTTTTTTAGTTGGGCACAAAATTTAAGTTGCCTGTGATAAATCAGGTGAAGAATGGTTCCAACATACTACCTGGTTCTGAATAGGGCCATGATGATGATATTCTAGAAAGAAGTTCCAAACCTACCCACACAAAGATGCCCACATGTCAAAGAAGTGAAATGGCCTCGAGGGCTTCTTTAAGCACTACTGAAATCCAGGAACTAGAGAACAGACTTTGGGAGCATGGGACAAATAATTTAAAAAAAACAAATCCAAGTAACAGGCAAACAGCAGGGATAGTTGTCTGACAGGGACATTCACGTGGGCAAAGTATGATGTTCCATGAACCTGACAGCTAGATATAATATGTCCAAACAAGTGATGTTGAGGAGGTCTGACAGGATAACAGGGACTCTGGCTGCTGTGCTGGGGTTCACGCATAGTGCTTTGTGTACTGGAGGAATTCAAGGGGGAGATAACACCCAAATGACAGGGCATGGGGAGGAGAGAAGAAGAGATTGAGTAGTATGGGAACAAGACACAAGGCCACTCCCTAACACTGAGGCCAACAAATCCCTTGACTCACTTACTGGAAATGAGTATGAAGGGGCACCGTTTATTTGACTAATGTACTAATTTATTGATCACGATTAATGTCTAAAAGAATATGATAAAGAAATCAGTCCCCTAAACATTTTGTTAACTATCCAGTCTCCTTCCATGAATCCTTTTCTTAAAAAAAAAAAAAATCGTATCTATTTAGCTTTACCACTCTTAATTTTGACTACATTTTCAGGAAAGCCATTCCTCTGACTAAATTATTCCAAATGGTCTCCAGAAAAGGAAGACAGGTTTTTGGCTGAGTACCAGACTGGATGTCTCCATTAGGTGGAAGCAAACCATTTTCATTTGTGTTAGCCATTTAAGTACAGATTTTTGTTTCTCTTGCAGAAAGTTATGTCTTATTAGGGCAGTGTAGCTCCAGTGCAGATGAAACAAAAACTATTAATAGATTATGTATATATAATAAAGCTGAAGTAGAAAACAGAAGTGTTTCAAAAAGAGAAGTATAAAGTGGAAGGGAGAGAAGAAGGCAAAATATTCTGTCTTCCAAGTTAGGTGACAACTGTGTTTGGACATATTTCAAAGCAATATAAAATTTCGATGGTGCTATTAACTACCTGTATTTGGGTTGGATTTTTTTTTTTGGTCTATTTTATCCTGCCAATCAATGAAAGAAGAAAGGATGCATTAAATTAAATGAAATTTTTAAAACTCTGTCTTTGCTCAGAACCAGCTCCTCCAAAATCCCTGTTTGCCGTGAATAAAACCCAGACTTCAGTGACTTTGCTGTGGGTGGAGGAGGGAGTGGCTGATTTCTTTGAAGTCTTCTGTCAACAAGTTGGCTCTAGTCAAGAAACAAAACTCCAGGTACTGTACATTTTTATTCTCTTTGTCTGAGTTCATTTTGGTTAAGGCTAATTATCTGAGTAAATCGAAGTATTTTATTTGTTTACAGTACAGAAAATGGAAAGTGTTCATTTGCCCTTTTGTGTTTCAGTAACAGAAATTAACAATAGGCTTACAGCAAGCCTTAAATATAAGAACCAATCTGCCAAATTGCAAAGTTTAGTTTCATCTTTGCATTTATCTTTTGTCCCTAACCCCTAGTCACCCCGGGTCATACTGAGAACTGAAATGGATTCATTTTTCCTATTGCCATTAAATCGATCAAAGGGATAGACACTGCCATATAAAATACAGTTTAACAAATATGAACTGATTGCCAGTTATGTGAAAGGCACTATGTGTGATACAAATGGCAGAATCAAAAAAAAAAAACAAATGGCAGAATCAATACTTGGCTTTAACATTTTTTTCGTGCAGTTATAGATATTACATCAGTCTAGAAATAATTAAAGTAAAATGCAAGTGCCATAGAGAGATCCATTCTACTAAGAGAATTTAAAGAAGGGACTATTTCTAGTCAGTAAGGAGGACAATTTTGCTTGGGAAAATGAAGGCTGAGAGAAATGATTGTTAAAGCTTTAGAATCGTAAATAGCAGATAAAATTACTGCTGAGTTATTCACCAGGTCAAACTGAAGGAAAGGAAAGAGATGAACCAGTAGCTCCAAATGTAACAAAACCACCAGAATAAAATATTTTTCAGCCAGGCATGGAAGGAAAAGGTCAAGTTTGTGAGGGATGTCACAAAATCCAGTGTACAGACTAATTCTATGAACATGAATAATTGATGCTTTTTAATAATGCAGTTCATAAGATTGAAAAGAAGAAAGGATTTCTGGGAGTGGGAATCTTTTCATACGAGTGTTAAGATAATTTGCTTTGATTTCTTTCCCCTTTTGATATTTTCTTGTACAAACTTATCTCTTTTTGATCTATACTGAGCAGCTTATCTTTTTTTTTTTTTTCTATTCTAAGAATGCTTTATGGAAATAACTGCTTTGCCAGTAGCGGATTTTCTTCTCTGCAGCTATAGTAATGTCTTCCCCTAAGAAAACAATGGTTATGCAGCAACTACAATGAGAGTCTTGCTAGCAAAAGTCTTTCCTTTAGAACCATTCTTTTATAGAACAGTAAAGAGGTGGAATTGGAAATAAGTGCTGATGTCTCTCTTTTATTTAGGCAGGAGTGTTTCACATCCCTGTTTTGAAAAAGAATGTTATGCTGGCTCATCTTTTTATATTGTACTGTGGTACTTGTCACTGGTCTAACCATTAGCTCATCAAACTAACAATCTGTTCAGCTCAAGAATAGTTTAATATTAAATGCTTTTGAGAACACAAAGTCGCTGTGCCTTTGGTGGATGCTGTTTAAAAGCTGAGAAAGCAGGGCACCTGGGTAGCTCAGTGGTTGAGCGTCTGCCTTTGGCTCAGGTGGTGATCCCGGGGTCCTGGGGTTGAGTCCCACATTGGTTCCCTGTGGGGAGCATGCTTCTCCCTCTGCCTATGTCTCTGCCTCCCTCTCTGTGTCTCTCATGAATAAATAAATAAAAATAAAATCTTTTTTTTAAAAAAAAGCTGAGAAAGCAGACAAAGGGGGTAGTGTCCTTAATATACAAAGAGCAATTACAAATAGAAAAAAAATAAAGACCAAGAACCCAAAACAAGTATTTCATAGAAAATAAACACAAAAATTCTTAAACATATGAAAAGATAATCAAGCTCACTAGCAGTGAAAGAAATGCCAAATAAATCTACAATGAGATGCAATTTCCACTAATAAGATTGGAAAAACTCAAAGAGTTTACAAATATATTGGATTGGAAGGAGAGTAGGGGAGAACAGGTGTTGTCACACATTGATGGCAGCAGGATAATATGGAAAATTATAGAAGACAATTTGTCAGGGTGCCTGGGTGGATCAGTTCGTTAAGTGTCTGCCTTTGGCTCAGGTCATAATCTCGGGCCCCTGGGATCTAGCCCCCACTTCTGGCTCCCTACTAGGTAAGGAATTTGCTTCTCCCTTTCCCTCTGTCATGCACACTTGTGCTCTCTCTCTCTCTCTCTCTCTCAAATAAATAAATAAAATCTTTAAAAAATGAAAAATAAAAAAGAAGACAATTTGTCAATAGCTTTCTAAATGAAAAACATAAAACTTTTGGACTCATCATTCAACTGCTGGGAATATGAATACCCATATATATGTGTACATTCATGTGCATGCACACACACACTGGTTTTGTGTATGAATATGTATGTGTATATATGCATCACATATAAATATATTAAGCGAGTGTGTGCCCATATATGTTTGTTTCCATAACCTAAAATTATGTTCACTGTAGCATTGTTTGTAATAGCAAGAAATCAGAGACAACTGAAACATTCCTCAGTAGGAGACTGGTTTAATAAAGTATGACCTTTCAGTGAATGTCTACACAGCACTTAGGAATAAATCAGCTTCTCTGTGCTGATGTGAAAATAGCACCAAAATACACTAATAACCAGGTAAAATATAAGTAGCATGATGTGTAAACTACATTATCACTTAGGTTTTGTTTAGTTGTATCTAATGTTTTTACATCCATAAAATATAGATGGGAAGGGAAAAAATCCCTAATAACCACAGCTCCTTCCATAGAAGAGAACTGGATACATACAAGACAGGAAAAGAAGGAAATGTTTTTCACTGTTATCCTTCTGCATCTTTTAAATGTTTTCTTCTGCTTGTATATTAACCACTCAGCTCTGAAAAAGACTCTAAAAAAAAGCCAAATAGATGAAGATGATATAACATCCATCTTATGTTCTGCATCTCCAGGAACCGATTTCTGTTTCTTCTCACGTTGTGACCATCTCCAGCCTTCTTCCTGCCACTGCCTACAACTGTAGTGTCACCAGCTTCAGCCACGACAGCCCCAGTGTCCCCACATTCATAGCCGTCTCAACAATGGGTAATTACTTGAGTTCGTGGGATCTGGTGTCTTTGGAAAATTTACCTTTCCAGGTTTTCCTTCCATTTTCTTTTCAAATATATGTACTTTATCCTTTCAATAGAACCATGTTCCACTGAAGCAGTCCAGGCTTCGGAGTCAGGGAAACTTTCACTGCACTTACTATCTATGTGATTTAGGGAACCATATTTATTGTCTCTGGACCTCTGTGTTTTCATCTGTAAAACTGGAATCGTAATATACGTACCTCGTTGAACTGTTCTGAAGCATAGAAATGAGGTGTATAAAGCCTTAACACACGCTGGTGAGCGCTAACTGCTACCATCAGACCCACGGTCCTCATCTGCCTCTCCAGCAGTAACCACAGTGTCCTGATGGACTCAGGCTCATCTGTGGTCGCCTTGACCCTTAGCCATCACTGATCAACCAATGACAGTACTAAATTCCTGAATTAAAGCAGGAAAGTTTCCATTAAGGCAAACTACAAGTGGGGAAATTTGCAATTAATGAAAGGTCTAGAATAATGGTGCTTCTTTTTTCTTCTTCTGAGTTAATATTATACGTGTTACTCCCCCATTTGTTGGGGTCTGACTCTGCAACCTGAGACCCTCCATGAAGTCACCTGTAATATAACTACTCTCAGTGTCACATGATCCCTTTACTGTTTTTTTTTTTTTTTTTTTTTTTTTTTCATTTCTGGCACATTCGTCATGTATTTAGCCACTCTATTCAGTGATGACTAGACTGGCCTTTTGTTTGTTTTCTGTTTTAAATTTTTATTTTTCCAGAAAAGAGGACAAAAATGGACCTGAAAAGTGTATTAGTGGTCTCTCACCTCTATGTCCTTGTACATCATCCTAAGTATCCTTTCCTGCTCACTGTTCCTTATCATTACTAGAGCAACCCAGTGAAACAGGTGATATTATTCAGCTTATTTACAAGTGAGGAAAATGAGGCCCAGAGAGACAGACAAAATAGCTTCTCCAAATGGCAGTCAGTAGTCAAATGAACTTGAAAAAGATCTCCTGACCAAGAGTCTAATGTTCTTTCTGTTCAATTACTCTGCTGGTGAACAGGAGTCGTGCTGGCCCAAATAGGCCATGGCAAATACAGAAAGTCTTAGAGACTGAATGTACCGGCCAGTTCTGTGTTTTTATGATCAATGCAGAGGATGGTATCATGATGCCTTTTTCTGGTCCGTCTCTGGTTAGGAGTTTTACAAAAACATTTGACATGTATTCCCTCTTTTAATACCTCGCTCTTCCATGTAGGGTGATGAACTGCACAATGTGCAGGTGCCGTAGCAGTCCTCGTATCAAGTACCTGGAAGGGACGCAGTCCCTCATCTTAAGGGCCCCACAACTTACTAATAGGTTTGATCTCTTGAGTTGTGCAGATGGAAAACCTCTCAACATATGGTTACAGATCATCAGAATGCCTGCTGCTAGCGACGTGTTAAGTGCTGCGGCAGATGGTAGCTCGCTAATGCCTTTTTCATACACGTTATTAGTTGTGAGCGAAATATACAGTTGTGCTTTCTGACTTTAAAGTCAGAGGTGTAAAATGAAAACCAGACACTCTCTAAACTTCTGGAAATATTAAACAGTAATAATACATGATGATGACTTCTAGATTTTTTTAAATTTTCAAATGAATTTAACTATGGTACAGGCATTATTCATAGTTTATAGTTTTCCTTTATAAGAACATTCTGAATGTAAGACTTTGATGGATTCATTGTGCCAAGCACCTGAACACCATTTGTCAGTCTACTTTAC
This sequence comes from Canis lupus familiaris, assembly GCF_011100685.1. Lineage (NCBI taxonomy): Eukaryota > Metazoa > Chordata > Mammalia > Carnivora > Canidae > Canis > Canis lupus. Next base: position 15,043,648 of record NC_049248.1, read on the forward strand.
TAGGTTATATTTGACCAGGAGGAGGTCATTGTCAGCTTGGAGGAACATCATTGTTGCTGTTATTGTCATCATTACAAGTCCAGTGCTGTTGAAAATCAATGGAAAATGATGAGCGGTTCTGTTAATTTCATGTAATGAAAATGCATGGTTTTTCTCTTTAGTTACAGAAATGAACCCCAATGTGGTAGTCATCTCAGTGCTGGCCATCCTCAGCACACTGTTAATTGGACTGCTGCTCGTGACCCTTATCATTCTTAGGAAAAAACATCTGCAGATGGCAAGGTAAATTTGGTTGCTCTTTTACCCAAGGGCTTTAAAATATATTAATTTATCCTACAAGTCTGCTTTTGCAGACCTAAATTGTATAGCAGTAAGTTCAATTTCAGTTTTCAGTGTCTGTTCTGTGTGTTTTCTAAGTAGACCTTTAAATATTATTTGAGGAACCATTGCCACTGAAATGACCATGCAGAGGATTGTTTACACTGATTCAGACAGCTTACTCTCAATCTTGTCGTTTTAGGAAACCCATACAAAGGGATCCATTAATGCAATGGATTATTTCAAACAGATTTTGGAGTAAAATAAAGATCTCTGGCTACTCAGTATGATTGATAAAAGGAATGAATATAAGGGACCATAGGAAAGAAAAAAAAAATCCCTCTCTTCATCAGTTCTGCCAAAGCTGTTTTATCAGAAGACATTTGTAGGGTTTATGATTAGGTCCATTTGAGGTCCCCTATTAGTTTTGTTCCTACTACTCAGAGTTCAGGCAGTTCTCATTTTTCTTGCAGCTAGAAGAGACTTCTGATTTATGATTTTAGTGATTCCCTATTCCTTTGGCCACTGATGCATTTCTTATCAAAGCACTTTCTCAAGTACTTTCCGTGGTCCCCCATATTATCAGAACAATCCATCAATTCTCTTAAAAACTGTTGCTTAGTCGAGTACTACTGGGCTTGGGAAATTTGATTTGAATTTATTTTTACTCAGCGTTAGCCTGCTGAACTGTCAATCAACATCCTTCTTCTTTCTCAGAGCTCTATCATTTACCTGTTCAAAAATAAATTTATCCATCCAATAATGATCTAATCAGTGTCTTAGATGGCACAATTAAGTAAAAATTAGACATCCAAGCTGTCCACTAGGAACTTAGAATGTAGCTGGAGATATATACAGAAATGAATATATTTAAAGGTATAAACTGGCCTGCCCCAGAAAGGAGATAAAAGTAGTAATCTATGAATATAGAGAAATTAGTTCTGAATATGAAAATCAAGATTTTGAATGTTGGCATTTAAACAAACCTTAGAAGTATAGGGAGGAAGATGGCCAGAGTAGAGAGCTGTAAAATTACACTCCTTGGGATCAAATCCTAATTTACAATCTATGTAACCTTGTGCAGTCCACTGAAACTTCATTCATTCATTTAATAAATATTAATGCACACCTGCTGTGGGTCAGACCCTTCCAGATGGTTGGGATACGACAGTACATAAAACCGACAATAATTTCTGCCTTCATGGAGCTCATAGTCTAATGGAGGAGATAGACAATAAATAACACTGATAAAAGTAAAAAGATTGCTTGGTATGTTAGCAGACAGTAAGAGAAAAACAACAGAGCAGAGTAAGGGAAATTAGCAGTACAGGTATGGAAATTAGCAATACAGGTATGTGTAGTATAGACAGGAGCTCTGAGAGGTGCATAGGTCTCACTGAAAGGATGATATTTGGGAAAACATTTGAAGAACATGAGGAGAGTTAGCCACGTGTTTTCTGGTGGAAGGGTATGCCCAGTAGAGGGAAGAGCCAGTGTAAAGGCCCTGAGGTAGGAACATGTTCAAACAGTAACAGGAAGGTTAGTGCAGCTGAAGCAGAGGAAATGAAGGCAGGAATAGCAGGAGATGATGTCAGATCACACAGAGGTTTGTAAGCTCTAATAAAGACTTTTGCTTTTATTCTGAGTCAAGCCATTTCAGAACTTGGGGCAGAAGAGATGACTTACATTAGAGAACAGTCTGTGTTTAGGCAAAGCAGGCTTATTGACGGAGGCAGCCATTACAGTATCCCAAGCAAGAGATGGTAACGGTTTAGTCTAAGGTCATGCAATAAAGGTAGGGAGAAATGATCAGATTCTGGATATATTTTTTAAATAGAGGCATTTGCTAAGGGGATTTGTTAACAGATTGCATGTGAAATGAAAATGAAGAAGGCTTAAAAGTGACTCCAAGATTTTTGGTCTTAGCAACCGAAAGGATGGAGTTGCCATTAACAGAAATAGGAAATTGCAGATGAGGATTTCAGAACTGGGGGTGGGGGGGGGGTGGGGAGCAGGGAATGTTAAGACTTTGGTCTTGGAAATGTTAAGTTTAAGATGACTGCAAGTGTAGGTGTGGAGTAGGCAACTGAACATGAAAGTCTGGTATTCAGGAGCAAAGTCTGAGTTGAAGATCTAAATTTGGGAGTTATTAGCATATAAGTGCTATTAAAGCTACAGACTGGATGAAATTCTCCATCACTGGAGGGAGAGCATGTAAATGAGGGAAGTAGACCCTGGATTAGCACCAGGACAATCTAATATTGAGATTTTCAGGGAGGAAAAAAAAAAAGATAAGAGCAAAGGAGACTGGCCGGAGGCATCCGGGGGAGCTCAAGAAAAACTAAGAGTATATAGCCTGGAAGCAAGAGAAAGAATGTATATCAAGAAGAAATGAGAATAGCCCCTGCATTAGTGGATGGTTAGGAGCAATAATGCTGTAATTGGGAAGCATGCAACAAATGTTAACTTGTAATAGTAATCGTGGACGGGGTGGTAGTAGGTGTGGTAATGGAAATCATGGCATATATGGGGGTACTATCACTACAGGAGTGTTCTTTGTGGTGCATACAGCAAGATACTTAGAAGTAGTTCTACTTCAGCCAGCTGGCCATCAGAGCAGAGATTCTTAATATTTTTTGTGCCGTGATCCTTTCTGGCATTCTGAATAAGCCTGTGGCGCTCTTCCAAGAATAGTACTTTCTTTTTAAGTTCATGAAATGAAATACATAGGATTAAGAAGAAATTACTTGTATTAAAATATAGTAATCAGAGTATTTAAAAAGCAAATTCATTACATGCTTTTTTATTAACATGTTAGATAATATGTAGTAGGGTGTCTAATAACTCAAAATTTCATCAGAGTGATAAATGTGAACAATATTTCCATATCTGTAGCAGGTCCATTACAGAATAACATCTGCGGTTTCCATGGTTAGCAATCTCGCAAGTACTGATGATATTATTGTGGCTTGTTGCCTACTTTAATAATTAAAGTAATTGCTAAATTTCAGTTAGAGGTTGTGAAAACAAGATGTGCTTTCCCCCCAGTATGTTCATGGAGTCCTAAATTCTATCCTTGAACCCCAGAATAAGAACCCTTGAATTACAGGGCAAAGTAAATCTTATATATGGGAAATTGAGAGAGAAAAATTGATGATGGGTAGTGTATAACACAGCATGATATAGCAATATATTAGCATAATTTTCAAAGAAGAAAACTGTTTTTAGAACATTATAATAAAAGGCACCTGGGTAACACAGTGGGTTGGGGCTCTGCCTTCAGTGCAAAGTCGTCTTAAGACTCTCTCTCCCTCCACCTCTCCGCCCTGCGTGCTCTCTCGCTCATGCTCTCTCTCTAAAATAAATAAATAAATAAATAAATAAATAAATAAATAAATAAATATTTAAAGAACACTGTAATGAGAACAGGCAGATAGCTAAAGTGATTAGCAGATGTGCCAATAGTGGCAAAATCTCTGCTTCAATTCCAAGTAAGTCAATCAATTTCATATTGGGGGAAGGAAATGAGATGCATGTGCCCCAGTGAGCTGTGTTGTTTATCTGTGACGTTAGGCAAAGGTGAAGAAAGCATGAGAAGATGTTTAGCTTTGTCCTCCACTTCTGGGGAAAAAAAAAATTAACAATATTTTCTACTGGAAGCTTAATTAGCAACCTTTTGTGTAAGAGGCACTGCATAAGCCAATCTGTTTCAATATGTATCACTCTTTTTACTCTCATTTCAAGTGATAAATCACATGGGCATCCCAACATGAGGGGAAAGTGTTGGGGGAAAAATAATCCAACTTGATCCATCATCATTTTAGAGAGGAAATCAAAATGCTTTAAGAACCACCCCACAAAGTATATGTGCTAAAAACAGAAAATCCTCAGTCTAGAAGGCTTTGTAAAAAATATTACATCCCAAGTAGTTCAAAGATTTGTGTTAGGATCATGAGTGCCCTTTGGAAAAGATTGTAAACCAAATCCTCTTGGCCTCAACTAACTTGATTAGAGCATGTGTAACCTTATGAAAAAATTTTTATCTTTCTATTTTGCATTGAACATGAAAGAGCAGCACATGGAACTTATATTAGCTTTTTTTAAAAAAAAAAATTTAATGCTATGATGATAAGCCAGTAAAAGCTTTCTTTTATGTCAAGGTCAAAGAGTGCTCTGTCAAGCAGTAACCTTGATTTTGTGGTTCCTTTCAAACAGGGAATGCGGAGCAGGAACTTTTGTCAATTTTGCATCTTTGGAGAGGGATGGAAAACTTCCATACAACTGGTGAGCATTACCTTGGAACAAGCCTCTAGATAGCTTAACTATTCTGTGTGTGCTCCTAACTTTATTTTACTATCTTTTGAGGATAAACGGTTTTGTCTGATTCTCCTTTCACAATTTCGGTGATAGCTGACTTTCAAGGGCTAGATTTTCTTCCCTGAATGTATTAGTATATATAGGTTTACGATAGTTATGAAGCAGAGAAATGTCTTAATCTGCTGAGAAAACGAGTCATTGCTTCTGTTCAAAATCACATAGACATATACAGCCCCAGGCCCTCAGCTCTAACACTTACAAGTAAATAAGTATCAAAGCCAGTAAAGTCCCATAGGAAAAACCCGCCTATTTTTCCCCCATGCTTGAGTATTAAGGACCCTTATTTGGAGAATTAAGAAAGCATTGTCAGGAGATTAAATTGCTTGACATTATACCTTAACAATGATACATGAGAATTACCAGTCCTATCCACTGCAACGGATACCCAACAAAACGGCTAATGAAGTAACCGTTTAATATAAAGCCAGAACTGCTTACATGGTCAGGTTGGTTTCTTTTGCAAGCCACCATGCAAAGCACATTAACTTAAACGTATATATTTCATGTTAATCCTTGGCAAGTGATCTCTTTTTTCCCCTTGTTTTCCTAATTCCCTCAAATGGTGATCTTGAAGAAATAGATATCTGAGACTAGAAACTTTATGGAATCAATGAGGGAGGGAGGGCTTTAAATGGAATATAAATTCTGCTTAAGTGGAAAGTCTAGTTGACCTAGGATTCTTTTTAATAAGACAATATATTGTACTATTTTTTTTTAATTTTAGCCTGAATGGGATTTTGCTATTAAACTATAACTAATCCAACTGTGAAGAAAGAGAACCCATAAACCCTCAATGGTAAAAAAATTAGTACACATTTCTAGGTTTGTTCAAATATATTAACACCCTTGCCAAGATGAAGAGACTGATTCACTGATCCTTGTATCTTGTCTGGCTCACCTTTTCAAAAGGCCCAGTCACAAAGCAGGGGAAAACAGCCCATCAAGGAACTAATCCAATACTTGGGACTCAGGATGGCTATGTATTGACTAACTACACAGTCACAATTGATAGAATATGGGAGACCAACTATAGGAGAGCTAAAGCAAAAGAAAATTCACTTCAGGACCTTTCTAGAAAATCTAGAAAATTCTGCTCCTGCTCTTGGCAAAGGCAGTTTTGCCAGCCCCAGCACTTTCTGGATGACAGAGTAGATATCTCAGTGGGAATTTATAGTATCTAAAGTGACAAGGTAACAGCATTCCCCCCCTTGTCCCCCCAACTATCAGAATAGCCATAGGTGCAGCCACAGGACATTTTAAAATCTACATTAACGAATCTTCTATGTGACATGTGGTATGAATACCTGAAATTGGATACTCAAACCATGCTTTTTATTTTTTTTAATTTTTTTAAATTTATTTATGATAGTCACAGAGAGAGAGAGAGAGAGAGAGAGAGAGAGAGAGAGAGAGAGGCAGAGACATAGGCAAAGGGAGAAGCAGGCTCCATGCACCAGGAGCCTGACGTGGGATTCGATCCTGGGTCTCCAGGATCGCGCCCTGGGCCAAAGGCAGGCGCTAAACCGCTGCGCCACCCAGGGATCCCCAAACCATGCTTTTAAAATCAACAGACTGAACTAGAAGTAAAGAACAACAAAATAAGTTTGTTCCCACTCAGCTCAGTATTAGTCAGATTATGGACCAGGCAGTTTCATGAGCTACTTGTCTTGAACAAATGATACCTGAGCATCTTACCATAGCTCTGTTTTTAGGGTTATTTTTCTGCAATGGTGTATTAATTAAAACTAAAAATAATATAGAATGTCACACCTAAGAGTGAATTTTATAAGAATGTGTCCCAGAGGCTTGAGGTCTTTACCAGAATCCATACAGGCGCAAATTGACCGTTGGTTGATATTTCCTCACACAAGCTGCTGTTAGCATCAAATGATGTTATAATGGTTCCTTAAAATAGTTTAAGCGTGGAAAGGGTAATAATATCCAAGAATAAGACTGGAGATAACTAATGAGGCATTTAAGAGCCTCGTTTAACTGAATGTAAAATGTAATCACCTAATAGCAGACTAATTGACACAAAATAAGTTGAAAGAAATATATCTGATTACAATACGGATGCGTGTGAAGAAAACTGGTGTTGGCAATATGATAGCACTTAAACCCTCACGTTTCAATTTCACAGAATGGAATAATATTTAATTGTAATTAAGATGCTTGTCATTTTAATTGATCCCAGTAGGTAATTTACTGATATCTGTTCACAGTTTATGTTACTAACTCTTGCCACTTTTTCATCTTTACATCTGTTATATCTATTAATGCTCACAGGCGTAGGAGTATATTTGCTTTCTTAACCCTGCTACCCTCATGTCTTTGGACTGATTATCTTTTGGCATTTTATATTAATCCTTGGTAAGTGATTTTTTTTTTACTCTTTACCTAACACAAAGTCTATAAAGTTAGCTCTCCAGAAGTAAAACCAAAAGGAAAAATTCTTTTTAATTATTTGATGTGTTTAGGCAACATCTAAAATTATTTATCATGTATTGAAATGGATTACAGTAGTTAATGGTACCAAGATGCTAACTAACTATAATGTTTTTCCAATTAAAATTTTCTTCTTGGGTTGTTCTTGGCAAGCTTTTCTTGCACTTATTACTAGTCATCTGTTTCTTCATTCAGTCAATGCATTGGCTTCTCATCTTTGTAAATGATGCTTCCTATTTTCCTTATCATCTCCATCCATTAGAGAGCTCCATGTTTCCAAAAAGGAAGAAATGCATTAAGGTAGAGAAGCCCATAATACTGTACTCTGTGTTTGGGGTCTTAGTGTTTTCATAGTAATGCTAATTCAATAAATATTGAACAACTGACTATTTGCAAGCCTCTTTGTATAATTATCTTACTTAATTGTCCCCACAACTCTACAGGAAGTATCATCAGCCCCATCTTAGAGACATAGAAATAGAGGTTTAATAAGACTATCTTAACAACATACTACTATATAGAAAATCCAAATTCTGACCCCAGGTATCTCTGAAACCTATTTTCTTCTGCAAAAAGCAGCTTCCTTTAAATTCTTATTTTCTTAACTTTTAAATCATTTTAATTATCAAATCTCAAAAAGTATCCTTTTCGGTTTGTTTAAAAGCTAATAACAATAATCTTGAAATCTGAGACTAACAAATCTAGGAGGACTATTTCCTTTCCTGAGGTGCAGGAAAAAAGGCAGTGGTTTCCTAACCAAAAACAAAAATCATTGTCCCGAGTATCCACAGTGTTTAGGTACTAAATTATGTACAGACGGATCCAGATATATGGACAACTTTAGAAGGACTCAGAAAAAAATCAATAAGAATAGTTCATGAACTGGAAAAATGACTCATGGGTGGGGAGAATGGGGGAAGAGTGAAAGATGAGACGCAATCTGTAGTTATTTATTCAAAAGAGAGTTGATCAAATGTTCTTTAGCTCCTCCAAGGACAGAATAAATATCTGTCAAAGTTAGGATTTAAAATTACAAAAAAGGACTTTCTCACAGTAGAGTTTGTTAATACCAGAATTTGTGGGGCTTTTTTTTTTTTTTTTTTTTTTTTTTTAGAGAGAGAGACTAGAGGAAAACTGTTGCAATATGGGATGTGTTAAATAATGAAGTCAGAAATGGGTCCTGGATGATGAGGACCCATTTGCTGTTATTCGAAGTTGGTTTTAGTAACATTTTTGGGTATAAGCCTTCATCATAGTCAACACAATATTTAAAGCATTTGACATCAGACAGTACTCAGGAGTGAGTAGTGCATATAAATTCCGTCTTGACCTTCAAAATATGCATCACTTTTCATTCAACATCTACTAATCATTCTGAAGTAGTCTACCTATCATCAGAATACTTGTAGCCAATACCCTTCAAGTACTCACCACAGATTTCAAACAAAAGAAAGATGCATTTGGAATCATATTAATTTTGCTACTTAATTCTCTGACTTTCCCACAGTTTTGTTTTTAAGCTTCTATCAGGCCTGTGCTTTTTAAAATTTTTTTAATTTTCATTTATTTATGGTAGTCACAGAGAGAGAGAGAGAGAGGCAGAGACACAGGCAGACGGAGAAGCAGGCTCCATGCACCGGGAGCCCGATGTGGGATTCGACCCCAGGTCTCCAGAATCGTGCCCTGGGCCAAAGGCAGGCGCTAAACTGCTGCGCCACCCAGGGTTCCCTAGACCTGTGCTTTTTTGCATGTCTTTCTTAATAGGTCCTCCTGATGAACACATCTTCAAATTCCAACAACCTTTTCAAGGTCTGCTATAGTACTGATCAAATAGCATGAGACCCAAGTTAGGGAGAAAAAAAAAAAAAAAAACCTTCAGTAGTGTGTTTGTTTGGTTGGTTGTTGTTTGTTTAAAAAAAAAAAAAAAAGACCTTCAGTCATTTTTAGAAGAACGGCCTTGAGACTATAAATGGTTATCTCCAGGTAAGAAGAGAAGGCAAAACATAGAGCGCCAGGCTGTCACTTTCAGTAAACCATACGCTTATTAACCAATGAAAATAACTGAACATAAACTCTTTTCAGCCTTCGGCTTGTGCTATGTCAGATATAAAAGAAGTAAAATATATGATCAGCTAGCCTGGTACTTACAAAGCCACCAGGATTCCTTACTGTTCACTGCTTTTCTCTTCATCTAGTAACTTGTGCATATTTCCACCTACTTTCATTTGCTAGATAGCCATTTTTAATCCTCCTCCAGCTGTGTTTGTCTTCCTATATCACCTAATCTGTTAGGAACCGCTAGAAAAAGCAGAGCCATCCGTCCTACCTTTTTCCTCATGCATGACCTGGTTCTTCTCTAAACTGCCAACTTCATGGGACTATATGTTCCTGTTAATTGTCAAATCCTCTTGAAGAGTGGTTTGTGTGGCAGTCAAGAGACTTTCTCTCTCATAGTGTTGCTCAAATCTCTTCCCAGGTGGTAGCAAAACCAAAACAGAGCACCAGTGCCTAAGTGGCTTAGTCTCAAGATGGTACTTTGCAAGGATTTCTGGCTACAGACATCTCAAATCATGTTTCCTAATTCAGAGAAAAGCATTTTATTCTGACTAGCACAACCTGGACTCATTGTTTCTACTCTCTTTTTATTAATGCCATAGTCACCTCATGCTCTCTTCAAGTATTTATATACTAGCTCTAAATCCTCAAAAGTTGTCATTTTTAAGCATGAAGCCACATTTAGTTCAAACTGCTCCTCTTTCCTCCTGGTTATTGCATATTTTATTCCGAAAATGACATAACTCTAAACACCTTTTTAAGCTTTGGGGATGATTTCTGATTAGCTCATGAAAGAGTAAGTAGTGCTTATGAAATTGGAGACATTTAAGGTATTTGAAGTTTGTGTTTCGGGGAGTTTGTTTGGTTGGTTTTAGTCATTGTAAATCCCATGTCTCTGCCATTGCCTCTTTTCATATTCCTCTTTGCAATGAATTCCAGTCTGGCCAGCTTTCCAAGATGTCATAACCATAAAGAACTTACACCTCTTAACTTCTTGAAGTCATTAGGATTTTGAACCTGACCTAGCTAATACAAGTAAAAGAGAAAATGTAAAGATCCACAAGATTGTGTATACATGTGCATTAACTGTATGTCTGACATGTGTTATCATTTATTCAAAAAATCTTTTGTGATGACAAGATGACACCCTAAACCTCACCTCATGTGTTCTCTGTAACATGCATACATACTAGCTCTTTTGTAATGCGCTGAAGTTAAAATGGCTGGCAAAACTTTAACTTACATAGTGAAAAGCGAATTGCCCCCCCCCCCCGATTTTAGTCCTAGAATTTGCACAGTAATTGAAAATGTAGGGAAGCTCCAGCAGCGTTGCTGTGCAGTCTCATAATTCAGTCTTGTCTTTGTCCCACCCCCTGAGGGTATGAGAACCCTATGGAACCTTTGGAAATTCTGCAGAATCTAAGCAGAACATGAAGGCTGTACCCACGTCATGAAGACATGCACTTAAACATACCCTCATGGCCATAAGTCATTCAAAACATGTGGTAGAATTTTACATTCTATGGAAAGTTCATTCAATCAATGAATGAGACTGAAAGAAAAATAAGTGCCTGTCTTCCAGGATTCAGGTTTCTACACAGCTGTTGAATAGTAGCAGTTAAATATTTCAGTGCTGAATTTATTCAGTGTCACTCTCCCACATACATTTGTTTCTTTCCAGTTTCCCTTAGAGTGTATTTGGATAGGAAAGGTTTGTTTTGGTTTTTTTTTTTTTTTTCCCCACTCCCAATCACAAAATATGTTGGCAGCCTCCTGATTTCACCAAACTGTTAGTTCTCTCAGCTAACATTCCTCTGTCATAAAGCACCGAAGTCATTAGCTCCCACTATACAAAGTGAATGTGGCATTTCTAAAGTCTACCTTACTCCCATAAGAGCTGAGTAAAAATTCAAAAGGTGTTCTTTAAGGTTCCTAAATGCCTAGATGATACAGCTCTTTCCAACATTACAGTGGTGTTTTGAGAGGATGAGGGTGAGGCAAAGTAAAAACTGGAATGTCTATTCCTTCTCAACCCCAAATATGGATGACAGAGGATGAGGGAGAAAAAAATAAGATGGGAGCTATTAAATGCTTTGTCGTCACTCAGAAGTGGGGAGAGATAAAAACTACCTAAAACCAGGAAGTGAAAACCAGAAACACCACTTGTCTGAATGGATATTTCCCTATGTTCTCTGCCCTCATTACTTCCTGTCCATCCATCAGTTCCAGTTTCCAAATCTAGTACCAAACTCCTCATTAACTAAAACTGGGGGCAACATGGCAAAGATGCTTTGTTTCAACCTGATTAAATAAACATTTATTGAGCACTACTATGTGTCCTATTAACTGCACTCAGCTCTGGGTTGGGGGGGTGGGCAGTGAAGGACTGACTAGCACGAGCACATATGCAACCAACAGGCACTGGGAGAAATACTCCATGAATAAAGTGTTACGAGAGCACAGAGGAAGCAGTGCTTCATTCTGTTAAAGCCTTTCTAGAAATGAAGGTACCTGAACATTCATAGTTTTTTTTTTATTTTTTAAAAGATTGTATTTATTTATTTAGAGAGAGAGAGTGAGCATGAGCAGAGGAAGGGGCAGAGAGAGAGAGAGACTCTCAAGCAGACTGCACTGAGCTTGAAGCCCAGTTCTGGCGTTGATCTTACGACTCAGATCATGACCTGAGCTGAAATCAAGAATATCAAGAATCAAGAATCGGGCACATTAACCGACAGAGCCACCCAGGCTCCCCCACAATTTTCAATATAAATAAATGCTCTGGCACATGAGCACACTCAGATCACACTGGTTATTTACTATAGGTTGTTTATTTTCTGAAAGTTTGAGTGCTTCCATCCAATATTTAAAGACCTTGGAAAACTTAATAATAATTGTCACATAATAATATCAATATTTATCATTTATATAAGACAATAAAAATACAGTAATGAAGTGTTTCAGCAGATACCATATTCTCATTCACTAACTTAGGTCAGTTACCTTACATGTTGGTTGAAAATAATTACCCTAAATATCCCCTAACAATGTAATTAATTGAAGCATACATTAGCATTACATGTGTCTGACTTACAGAGTAGTGATGAATATAGAGCTAATAAGTAATAGGTACAGTTCTTCAGATAACTTAAAATAGGTCAAAATTGAATAAGAAAAATGCCATAGTAGAATTCTATAAGATTCCTGCCTGGGCTTCTGGGTGGCATAGTTAAGCATCCAACTCTTGGTTTTGGCTCAGGTGGTGATCTCAGGATCGTGAGATTGAGCCCCACATCAGCCTCTGCTCAGCACAGAGTCTGCTTGAGATTTTTCTCTTCTTCTCCCTTCGTCCCTCCTAATTGTGCACTCGCTCTCTCTCAAAATAAATAAATAGATCTGTAAAAAAAAAAAAAAAAAAAAAAAAAAGGAAAAATGATACATGCCAACGCTGATAGAACAAACTTACATTCCCAGGAAAAATGGCCAAAAGGTTCTTTTAGTCTTTGACAACCATCATGTCCACCCTCCCAGACATTAGTTCTCTCTTTTATTCCCCAATTCTTTCCTTCTTGCATTTAGATCCTAGAGTTTTCAGGCAATAGGCGCTTCTAGATATTTATAAAACACTTCAGCAATTTAACCACTAGTTGTAAGAGATTATATTTCTAGAATTCAGTATTTGGCAAATCTGAGACATAAAGTGTAAGTATGTTCCTGTAATCTAATAGAGTTTTTTAAAAGTGAATCTGAAATCATTATCTTCTCATTTAAGGAAAAGTAAACACATCGGAGATATGTTTAATGAAAATTAAATAAAATTGAGGTACCTGATGTAATGATTTGAAGTTCTCCAAGTTTAGTAATGATGTCAATCAATTCTTTTGCCCAGATAAACCTTTCTTTTTCTTTTTCTTTTTTTTTTTTTTAATTCTCAGGAGTAAAAATGGTTTAAAGAAGAGGAAACTGACTAAGTAAGTTTTTTTTTATTATTGAGATATAACTGACATACTACATTGTTTAAATCTAAAGTGTGCAATGTGTTGATTCCATACACTGATGTAATACAGTGTGATTCCCACCATAGCATTTAGCCAACACCCCGATCATGTCACATTAATTATTGTTTCATTTTGTGGTGAAAAATTTAAGATTAATCTTAGAAACTTTGAAGTATATAACACAGCAAGTTTTTATTATTTCTTTTAAAATATTTGATTTTAAGAAGTTCTTCATAAGATCTTAACTTTGCAAATTAAAATGCCTATCTTCTGTGTCTCTCATGAATAAATAAATAAAATCTTTTTAAAAAATTTAAAAATAAAATGCCTGTCTTCAAATAGAAGGGATGTTCAAGAAAGAGGCAAATGTAGGGGTGCCTGGCTGGCTCTGTCAAAGGAGCATGCGACTCTTGATGCCAGGGTCATGAGTTCAAGTCCCATTTTGGGTGTAAAGATTACTTAAATAAATAAAACTTTTTTTAAAAAGAAGCAAATGTATATTACAATAGCTAGACTATTATGTGTTGGCATGGATACACATATGGACGGCAGTGACCACTCAGAAAGTGTATCACAGAGAACAAGTCAGGAGTAAGGAAAATTGCCATCATATGAAAACTGAGAAAGAAGGCATTGTTAGGAGTTATAAAAAGTCTTGTAAAAAGAGGTCTGTCGTTCTAAATCTACAAAAATATCTAATAGCTACATCAAAGTTGTACAAAAACCTTTGCTATTTTATACTTTGAAATGCTGTGCTTGGTGCAGGGAAAGACTTTTACTCTATTTGATATTATAATAAGTACTTTGAGAAGTGCTGTCTCAGGAAATCTCTATAATAAATAGAAAAGAATAATTACTGTAGCTAGCCTATAGTTTCGCTTATCTACCGAACTGCGAAGTCATAAGAATTAAGATTCTGATGGGCGAAAATTACCCATCAGTTGATTTCAAAAGCCTAATTAGACTGTCACCTCCAGACATATAAAGAGTAGAGCATTTCCATACATAGAGTTCATCCTTGATACTTGCCAAGGATAAAATGTTGGTGAATTAATAGGAGGCGAATAAGAGTTCCAGCCAAATCTGTGGCATTCGTGCTAACGGAGGGCCTAATGCCCAAAAAATGTTGATGCAGAATATTTCTCTTTTTTTTTTTGTAAGATTTGTTATTTATTTATTTATCAGAGACACAGGCAGAGGGGGAAGCAGGCTCCCCACGAGGAGCCCGATGCAGGACCCGATCCCCAGACTGGGATCACGCCCTGAGCCAAAGGCAGACGTTCAACCCTTGAGCCACCCAGGAGTCCCAGAATATTTCTGTTTAGCCTTGATGGGCATACAGATATTTTTCTCGGCACATACAGATAGCAATTTTTTTTTCCTAAATCTATTTCAAATCAGTCTGTGTTCCATTGACATGCACCATCTGATGGGGGAGAGATAAAGGCCATTAAACCAGAAGAGAGGTCCTGTCACCTGGGAAGAATGATCTGACAGCAACAGAAAGATTTTGTGGCCCCCAAATCGTGGTTGCATTGTTGGGTGAGGCAGAGAGGCATAGACTGGAGCACGTAGACAACCGGCTCTGTAGCCCAAGAGGGGAGACTTCTCTTGGACTTCCTCCTCTCCAGGCCTGGCAGAGAGGAGAAGGAGCAGGAGAAGCAGGACATGGACAGACGTCTGGGTAGAGCATAGGAATGGGAGAGCCTGTGCCCAAGCCACAGTGTCATGTCACGTCACATCAAACCAGCTTCCTCCTTCCTTCTTCTCATCTTCTTTCTGATCCTCCCTCCTTCTCTAAGAGCCAGTTCTTGAGGGGCTTCCCCCTACACATTTCCATTTGCTTCTTTCTCTTTACCCTTTCTCTTTCCTTCCCGAAGCCACCCTCCTGCCCCCCACCCCCTGCACCATATCTCCATGGCTCTTCTTTCCTATCTGTACCCATCTTCATTTCACCCCTCTTTTGCTCCACCTTCTCTTCTCCCTCTTCCACCTGAACCTTGGTCCTCTTGACCTCTGTTCCCTCCCAGTTTGCTTTTGCTCCTCCTCACCATCCCCCTCCTCTCCCTGACAACAGCCAGAGAGTGCAGGTGCAGGTCTCATGGGGGTTCATTCTAGGATAGGAGCCCCCATGTTTAGCCTTTCTTTTAGAAGGATAGCAAGTTTGAAGGGGGAACAGCTTTTTTTTTTTAAGATTTTATTTATTTATTCATGAGAGACAGAGAGAGAGGCAGAGACACAGGCAGAGGGAGAAGCAGGCTCCATGCAGGGAGCCCGATGTGGGACTCGATCCCGGGACTCCAGGATCACGCCCTGGGCCGAAGGCAGGCGCTAAACCACTGAGCCACCCAGGCAACCCCGGGGGGAACACCTTTTAACCAGAAGTCGTTCTCCCTGTGTGCTAGTCAGCGTTCTACGGCTGAGTCGCCACATGATCTCGGACTATTCACTTGACTGTCTTAGCTTTGGCCGTCTCACCTGAAGCATGGAGCTAATGTTGCCCATGTCTACCTCGGGGAGCAACCGTGCAATATAACATTTGCAAATATGTATGCACTGTGGTGTGTTGACACAAGACATCAATGCTATTAAGTAAAACCATTAGGGTTTAATTATAACTCTGGGAGGCGTAATACCCTTTAAAATGTCCCAAAATCTTACCATAATCAGTGAGATTGGCTAATGAACAACTTTAAACAATGACTATTAAGTACTATGCATTTGCTAATAGGACATCAGATCACAGGTAGAGGATATAAACTGAGTAATTTGCAACAAGACTAGGGAAAAGGCCAGCTGTGTGGATCCTGCCAAGGTGGAAGGGCTTGAATTAGATGACAGGGTACAGCATCCTGCAGAAGCTGAGGGAACACATTGGTATAGGAGGCTCTGGGAAGGATAGGCAGCTACAGAAAACTATAGGAAATAAAATATACCTCTTATTCACAAAAAGGAGGGAAGAGATAAGAACTTTGGCTATAGATACAGAAACATAAGCTCAGATGTGTTACCTGATTGTACCTTTGAACCATTTTGATACTTTTATAGATACACAAGCCTCTAAACATGGCTCTCTAAGAGGGAGGCCCTAGGAACTCTCTAGATATGTGCTTCATCGCACTGACTCTGCCTCTGCTCTGAAGAGACAGTGTAGCTAGCAATACAGTGCCCTATAGTTGCAAAACGGTTTAAACTTATAAGATTCTTGGGCAGCCCGGGTGGCTCAGCGGTTTAGTGCTGTCTTCAGCCCAGGGTGTGATCCTGGAGACCTGGGATCGAGTGCCACATCGGGCTCCCTGCATGGAGCCTGCTTCTCCCTCTGCCTGTGTCTCTGCCTCTCTCTCTCTGTTTGTGTCTCTCGTGGATAAATAAATAAAATCTTTTTAAAAAAATAATAAACTTAAAAGGTTCTTTAACATACTGTGTGTCAACCTTGTAAGGTAAGTATGACCATAGTATTTTATAGATGCAAATGTTGAATCTCACAAGAGTTAGGTAAGTTTTCCACGATCATAGAGTAAGTAAAGTAAAACCATGTCTCAAACAGTTCTTCAGATGCCAATCCTTTGTTCTATCCCATAAATCAGTTTTCTAGAGACAATATGCATACATGTATATATGTAATATGTTATTGCTAGCATAAGAGCTGATTGAAAATCTAGAGATCTCTCCCATGTCAAGGAATGTAATATATAAGGCTCTCTCTTTAATCCCAACATCTTAGGGACTGGTAACTTAAACACACCAAAGCAAGATGAGTGCTTAACCTTGGAGAAGTAAAGTTTCTTTTTTCTCTAAGAAAATCGTTCATGTTCAAAAAGTGTGGCATGAAACAGTCAAAATATCTGTCAGCCAGATTTTTAAAACATACATTTTTTGTGTGTGTTTGATAAAGCCCAGTTCAACTGGATGACTTTGATGCCTACATCAAGGACATGGCCAAAGACTCTGACTATAAATTTTCTCTTCAATTTGAGGTGAGTGGACCAAGTATTCCCTACTTTCTATGGTAGATGAGGCATGGGACTTGGCAGATGGGCACTGGTGTCATTTCTCTGTTCACTGGGCTGTACTTGTCATCTGGTTCATGATGGTAATTGCACTAAGGGTGTCTCACCTGCTGGTTCAGACTGAGGACATCAACCCTTTGCAGGTCAGGGCTAGGGTGACACCGTGGGAGGAAAGGAGAACAGATGTGGGTAGCAGGGTGAACAAACACAGTTATAGGAGAAACCATCACTGAACATCAGTGCAATTGAGTGTGCAGAGGAAAGCAAGGCAGGGATTTAGGTGTGAAAGAGAATTTCATTTTCAGGGAATTTTTATTGTGTCTCTTATGTCACATAGGCCACAGTAAGGGTAGGTGGTGGTTGAAATGGGCTCCCTTTGTCTTCTGGGCACAGAAGAGCCTGGGCGGGCTGGGAAGGGGGTGGGGGTCCTTTTATAGCTGTCGGACTCCTGGTGTTCTGCTTCATATTTCTTTGTGAGGTCTCCTTTACTTTTCTTGGGGAAACTGGGAAGAGACCTACACATGATTAATGTGCAAGAAGGAAAAAAATGGCAACACCCCCTTTCTCTGAAGCACGCGTATTCTTTGGGTCCAAGACCACGTTTCAGAGTAGGTAGAAATGAGTCAGCCTTGGATCTCAGCAGTGTGAGGACTATAACTGGTCCTCAGGTGTTCTTCCCATATATTTCACAGCTCAGGACAGTCTGAGTGGCCTCATCCTTCAGGGTCCTACAGCAAGGCTCAGGTGGTCTGTGATTTAAGGAAACCCGGGAAAAGAAAAGATAAGGTGATAAATTTGGAAATGTTTTCTTAAATGTGTTTTGTGTGAAATGTCAGGTTGTTGAATGTAGCTGCTTTCCCCTCATTATACATATTCATTTCTTCTTTCCTCTCATCAGCTGATAGTCCCTCATATCTTAGGTCTGCAAGAAGCAGCGGAAGTCCTGGTGTGTATGTACTAAGAGGGAATTTAAGGATGAGAAGAGCTTTACACATAACCAAATACAAAGCCCCCTAACTACCATCCATGCCATCAGAAATTCAACAGAGAGCCTGGCTCAGTTATCCACTGCACACAAGTGTGCAAGAAGTTGTAGATGCTACACCAAATGCTATAGCTCAACTTTGGTATGAACTAGAGATCTATGGTAAGGATGGCATTTCAGGGAAGAAAAAAAAAGAGGCTTTCTATAAGAACACATATGTCAAAACTCAGGAAAAAAAATAAATGTCTGGATAATTCTGATAATGGTGAGGAAAATTATGATGGGTATACACTTTCAAATTCATTGAAGCCTCCAGCTCTTAATTCCTACAAGATTCGTGTTACCTTGGCGACACAGCTAGCATCTGTGCCCTCCCTGGGAGGAATTAGGAGTACCTCTCAGTTTATGCCATCAAACCTCAGTGTAATTATTACTCTGCTTCTGAAGTGCATCATTATAAAGAAAATTCAATGAGCCATCTTTTGGTAAAAAGAAAAGATGATTTTAGTTGTGAATGACACGCCATTCAAACTAGTTTAGATCAAAGAAAGGGAATTTGTTCAAAGGATGCTGAGATATCTAATCAAAGGAATCATATAACCAGAGCTAAACCAGAGGGAGGAAAGGGAGCAGTTCAGTCTTGGGAATGACTGGAACCAGAAGCCACACCTTGCACAGACTCCTTCTCCCTCCCCCCCCCCCCCCCCCCCCCCACTGTCTTGGCTCTTTCTCTGCAAACCAACTTTTTTCGCACAGTGGAAAACACAGCCACCCACAACCCTTGAGTATCACATCGTATAGTTTCCACAGTTTCCAAAGGGAACTGTTGACTCTCCTTCTTATTCAGAACAGGAAGCTTACTAGAACCACTTAGCTAAACCAAAGGAGAGCATTATTCCCAGGAAAAGAAAGGGCACTGGAGAACCAAACAATTAGTGATCAGATCTTAGCTTCAGATGCTTCAAAAATGTGAAAAGTAGAATAATAAATTTTATGTGCTAAATGTTTAATTTATAATATGCTGAGAGCTTTTATCCATTCAATGTATAAATGAACACATTCAGGCTTATTCCATAAGAATTATAAAGGAGGTAGGAATGTACTAAAGTGGGAATCCAAAACCTTTTGTCCTCACTACCATTTTGCCATTACTTGATATTGAAAAAAAGCCATAATTCCTCATCACCCCAATTTGTTGATCCATTAAATGAGTAGGCCAAACTAAATCAATGGTTCCCAACTGGGCCAGTACCAAGTAGTCCCCTAGGGTGAGTTTGGGGGGGTGTGAGGAGCATATTTGGTTCTCACAATGACTTAGGAAGAAACTACTCATGGTATTCCATAGAGAAAGGGACAGGGATGATGAATGTTCTGCTATGAGTGGGAGTCCCGCACAATAAAGAATTGACCCAGGCCAGTAGTATTCCATTGAAAGATACTGGACTAAATCTGGGACAAGGGTACATCCAAGCTTTCTGACTCACGTGTATTAGAATTCTCCAGAGAATCAGACCAATAGGAAATATATACATATAAACTCTAATACAATATAATATAGTAATATAATTCATCCATAAGTTCATTACATTATGTAATTACACAACTTTATAATTCTTATATAATTCTTATGTATATCCTATATATGATCATATAATAGAAGAAATATATATAGAAAGAGACAGACTTATTTTAAGAAACTGGCTCACACCATTGTGGGAGCTAGCAAGTTTGAAATCTGAAAGGGCAGGCAGTGAACCGAGGGAAGAATTGAAGTTGCTGCTCAATCCAAAGCAGTCTGGAAGCAGAATTTCCCCCTCCTCAGGGCACTTCAATCTTTTCTCTTAGGGTCTTCAACTGATGGATGAGGCCCACCCATAGTTATGGAGAGTAATCTGCTTTCTCAAAGCCTACTAATTTAAATGTTAATCACATCCAAAAAAAAGACCAAGCACTATATAGCCTAAGCAAGTTGACACATAGAATTAACCATCACACCATAATTTAAAGGAGTGTTTAGTATCATTATTTATTCCAAAGCTTTTTTTTTCATATATCTTTGTTCTTAGAACATTGTTGATCATACATGTAATTTATCTGGTGCCAGAGATACTGCATCTCTGCTCTAGTGAGAAAATTCAAATGATTCTCCTAGAAGTCTGCCTTAAATCACAGGCTCAGGCTCGGGCTCAGGCTCAGGCTCAGGCTGTAGTTTTTGAGCTAACATTTGCCAGAGCAGTGACTCATTGATCTAACTCACTTCCTTTTTCAACCATCAGCCTTCAGGCACTGCCAGCCTCCAGCCCAACCTGCCTCCACCACCCCCATTTGGTGGTTCCATGTCAGGGCTCCTCATCTGTTTTCTTTTCTTTTTTTTTTTTTAATTTTTATTTATTTATGATAGTCACACACACCACACACACACACAGAGACAGAGAGGCAGAGACACAGGCAGAGGGAGAAGCAGGCTCCATGCACCGGGAGCCCGACGTGGGATTCGATTCCGGGTCTCCAGGATCACGCGCTGGGCCAAAGGCAGGCGCTAAACCACTGCGCCACCCAGAGGTCCCTCCTCATCTGTTTTCAAAGACTCATACCCATACCTGATTTTAGGACGCATGTCAGATCTTTCACGTGGCAGCCCTCAAGTTTTCCTGAAATTGATAATTAATCAAAACTTCTGGGGAGAAAAAGGTCCCCTGCTCTAATAGGAACCCAAGAGAGTATCAATTAAGGTGGCTGAATCAGCTGATCCTAGCTAACTTCAGTAGCTGAACAGTTATTCGTTCTGTTTGTATGAATGCTTAATACTTGTATTCATTTTGATACTGACATTGAAAGATCCCACTCATCCTGAGAAATTACATCATTTGTAAGCATTATGCAAATTGAAACTAATGTCTGGATTTACATCTATTACCAATACAGTTATAAGTCATACAAGAAGCAATATGACTTGCTAATTTGCACTCACTAAATACATTCCTTATTCACCCAGCATTTGATTTTGGATCTGCTGGAAAGATTGATTATCCTGATGAAAATGTGCATCTTTCCTTAAGGAGGTTTGGGACTTAGGGATTAGTTCAATTCCTCATTTCATATGTCTCATATGGAAAGGTTTTGAAGAGCCAAACTTTAGAGCTCGAAATTTGAGAGCCCACGAGACATGCCATATATTGTTCATTCTGCCATTAATTTCTATGTTTTATATTTGTTTGCTCAGGATGCTAGTGAAAGCCCTCAACCATCTTTGTTGAGAAACGTGGTTGCAAAGGGAAAAGCAAACTGCATCACTTGCCATGTAGTTTATGAGAGATGAGCTTTGATTTCGGATAGTAACTCCCATTTGCAGCTGTTCCAGTCCAGTTCGCTGGAGACTTACCTGCAGTCTTTGAAATAAGGCACCTCAGACCCTCTCCAACAGTTCTGACTCCAGGAGTCTTGCTTGATTCCCAGACCTGAGTTTTCCTTCCTCTTGTTCCTCATCTTCTAAGTTTGGTCTCTGTTTCCAAGTGCCAGTGCTAGCCATCTGTCCAGGGGCTAGAATGGTGCCCCTAAATCCTACCCTAGTGCCCAGGGCCCTGCTAACTACTGCTAGACTTTCCTGAGGTTGGCATCCTTCTGCAGTCCTCCATCACCACCCCCAGATGCCCATGACTGCTGCACCCCATTCTTCCTTTAGAGTATCTGTCATAGGTGGCATCATGTCCCCCAAAAGACATGTTCAAGCTCCCGCCACTCAGGACCTCAGAATATAACCTTATTTGGAAACTCAGTCATTGCATATTTGGTTAAGCTGAGGTCATACTGGAGTGGTGGGCTCTTAGTCTGGCTAGGGTTGCAGCGGAAACACAGTTGTGTGAAGACACAGAGACAACAGGGAGAATGCCATGTGGTGACGAAGGCAGAGATTGGAGTCAAACAGCTGCAAGTAAAGGAATAACCAAGATTGCCAGCAAACCATCAGATGCTGGGAAGAGTCAGGAAGGTTGCCCTCATATTCCTCTATAAGTGACAGAGGTCAGAAGTCTCCACTGACACCTCAATTCTAGATATATAGCCTCCAGAACTATAGGACAATGAACTTCTGTTGCTCGAAGCCACACAGCTTGTGGTACTTTGTTATGGCAACCCTCAAAAACGAGTACAAAGCCTCACTAAATACCTTGTTCTAAATCCTGTCTCCTTTTGTGTTCGCCTGAAAACTAGCCAGACCTTGCCCAGTTCCACCGAGCCTTCTACTTGGCACAGGTGGCACCACTGCTGTCAACCCCACTGATGACTCCTCATTTGCTCTGTAGTCTACTAATCGAACTCCCCCGACTCAGATGAGTTAGCACTTGAGTGACACTAGAGTGAGAATACAGTTTGTGCCCTTCTCAGATTACTGTGCATGTTAATGGACTGAAGGTGCCCTCTCCAAATTGATATGTCGAAGAGATGGAGGCTTGGGAAGGAAAGCAGAGTTAGACAAAAAAGGGTCATGTGAGCACACAGCGAGACGATGGTCACGTGCAGGCCAGGAGAAGCCCCAGAATGAAACGAATGAAATCCACCTCGTCAGCCCCTTGATCTTAGACAACTCAGCCTCCAGAACTGTGAGAGACACATTTCCATTGTTTAAGGCATCTGGTCTACGGCATCTTGCAATGCCAGCCTGAACAGACTAACACAGCGCATATGTTGCATGCTTCAAACACAGCCAACCCAACGTAGACTGCCATTGGGCTTTGGTGACTGTGTCAGCTTCTTAGGGCTGCCATAACAAATCCCCACAGTCTTGGTGACTTAAAACAACAGAAATTCTTCCTCTCGTAATTCTAGAGGCTGGAAGTCCAAAACCAAAGTGTTATCAGGGCCATGTTTCCTTTGAACGCTCTAGGGGAAAAACCCTTCTTTGCTTCTTCCAGCTTCTGGAGGCTCCAGGCGCTCTTTGGCTTTACTGCTGCCTGATTCCAATCTCTCTGTCATTAAACAGCCTTCTCCTCTCTCTTAGAAGGACATTTGTTCCTAGTTACAAGACCCACTCAGATAATACATAATAATCGCATCCGATGATCCATAACTTAATTATATCTGCGCAGCAGCTTTTTAAATAAGGCCACGTTCACGGGTTCTGGGGGTTAGAATGTGGACATATCTTTTGGGGAGTCACGACTCAACCCACTATGGATGAACTACATGGCCCAGAGAAAAAACACCCAGTGATAAATCTTAACAGAAACAGAACTGGCAATGGAAAATGCAAAAATGATTTATGTCGGTTTCAGGCCATCACCTCGTACTTTGCCTTTATGAAGATTTAAGCCTCTGGAGTTTCCATATGGTCGGAAAGAGAATAACTGCAGAGCTACTGAACTGGAAACTTAGTATTTGATTTTCCACTTAGTGACAGACTAAATTACAAAAGATTGTGAGGCATTTTGTGTATACCCTCTGTTCCTGATTTGCTGAGGTTCAGCTTTGGCAATTTACATTTACAGTGTTCAGCCAATTAAACCTCTCTTATCAACTAAGGGCATTTACAGCAGGGAGGCAACATACAATTAAAGTTCTATCAGTTAGTCGGCTTCCATATGTGCTCCAGCTCTCAATTCCAATCTGTTTCCACACTTCTCTTTTGTATCTGAGGCTTCTTCCTGTGGCTCACCAGTCTGTCCCCAAAGCGGGGGATTTGCAGGGAAAGTTGTTGGTCTGTTAGGACAAATGGCAGAGGAGGGAGATCGCATCCAGGCAAAGCAAAACAAAGGATCCTAACAGGAGTATTCCACAGTCATTTTCAATAGTGCTGTATTAATATTTGTTAAGTTTAATCATTCTGTTGTATTGCATATGTGGCTGGGAGATGGAAATATTGATAGCCTTATCTTACCGATAACTAAACTGATGTTACCAAGAGTTGAACTACTTTTCCAAGACCCTACAGTTAATGAGTGGTACACCCAAATCAGCCAGATGTTTTGACAAACTATCTCTAAAGACACCCTCTAAAGGAAGTAGACTTCCAAAATATTTTAAGCAATGGAAGCATCATTTAAAATTAGTTTATAGCTGCCAGGAAGAACTAACCTAAAAATAACACTGATTTGGTTGAAGTTTGCCAAAAATAAATTTTGTTACTGCTAAGAACAACAGAGTCAGTCTTTGAAAACCTTTTAAAATGGAAGAACCTCTTATAAAGTGACAGTGACAAGCTTCTGGTTAAAGGCATTTAGTAAGCAAGGATTTTGCCTGAGGCAGAACAACTCACTTTGTGAATTGAGGATTAAAGGCAGTATAGTTTGTCTTTAAAGTTGGCATCAACTTGAGCCCCAAGAGCCTGAGATCTTGTGATTTCAAAAAGCCCAAAGTATTGCAGGATGAAAGGAGAGAAATCTAAATGATTCAGGTTGGCCCGTCCATCCATGCTGACCACAGCTTTGCATCCCAGTACCAGTAAGCGCATTGTGCTGGCAAGAAACTTCTATGTGGAAGCAGTGAAGACCCAAGAACTCAGTCTCTTTAAAGCATATGCTTTGCAAAGAACACTGAAATACCCAGACAGAAAGGCCAAGAAAGAGATATGCCTGTTCAGTCTCTCAAAACATCACCAATGTCTCCAAACCCTTTGAAAAGTCTTTCAAAGACGCTCCCAAACTCTTCCCCAAGATACGACGTATTCTTCCCATGGATGATTTACAGCAAGATTTACAGCAAGTAGTTTCTCTACTGCCTCAGTTAATCTTACATAGGGGTGCATACTATATGGGTAATTCCATTTGTAGATGGTTATATACACTGTTTACTCATATTTCCCTGACATTTGTCCAGGAACATAACCAGATCTGCAGTGCTGGTTGTGCACTGGCCAATTCCAGAGAGCTATTCACAAGCACCACAGCGTGAACAATGCCTCCTGGGAAGTCCAGGTGGCCTGACCCTAACTGCTTGTTTCCTATAAGATACATGAGATGAAAGTTTAGAAGCCCCCACTGTCCCGTAATATAATATTTTTGAAGTCTGAGGGTTGTCTGTTTGTATAAAAATTGCCCTACCAGTGCACATTCTGATAATAGGATTTATAGGGGTACTGATACGTATATAAAGATATTTGGACTTTCCTATTTTCACTGGAGGGTTTTGCCTACCCACTACTGATTCATCCTTACTGTTAAATTTATTTTCAGATATTTAGTGCCCATAGATCTTAATTCTTGTAACGTGGGGACTACTCACTAATCATTTTTCACTCTTTCTTTTACTACTTTTACTAATGCCTATTGCCTGCAGGAGAAATACCTACATTTCCCCATAGAATAGAAATATTTATACATATTGCATAAATTTCAGTTAATATGTACCTTCAAAAATCTGAAATGTGTCTCTGTTTTCAAATTTTCCATACCTTGAATGATACATATAATTCTTTCCTTCTCTACATGATCACTAAGCTATTCAGAGTATTTACATATGATATTAGCCAGTTATTCCTGCAATAATGCTATATAAGCATCATACAGTGTAAATCTCAAAATCTCAGTGATCTGCTACATTTATTTATTTTCCTCCTCAAGTGTCTGTAGGACAGTGGGCACGTCTGCTTCAGGCAGTGGGTCAGGGTCAGATTTGCTCCAAGCATCTCCTCATTCTGAGACTAGCAAATTCCCTGAGCCTGTTCTTTTCATGGCAGATGGCAGGAGTACAAGAGGGAAACCAGACTGAGCAAGCACACCTAGAGCTTCTGATAGGAACGATTTCTACCCAAGTTCATTGGCCAAAGCAAATTGAGAACAGTGGAGTAGAGAAGTACCCTCCATCCCAAAGAGGAGCGATTGGAACATCATGTGGAAGAGGGAGTGCTAATTTTATTATTGGCAGGGAGTGAGGAATAATCCAATTGTGAACAATGAGCCACCATGAACAATAATCCACACCGAGTGCAGAAATCTCAACTCTATTCTCTGTCATTTACAGGAGTTGAAATTGATTGGACTGGATATTCCACACTTTGCTGCAGATCTTCCACTGAACCGATGTAAAAATCGTTACACAAACATCCTACCATGTAAGAATGTCACTAGAGCCTATCTTATTCGTGTCTCTCAAAGGCTGACAGACTGTTGCTGCAGATTGATCAATTTCACCAATCTCTGGCTGAGCCCAGTTGTCGTCTGGATCCTCAAGGCCATCTCTGTGATTGCATTAATCCCATTCATGCTTTGATGTTACTAGATCCCATCCTATGTAGGAATATTGAATTTCTTTGCTTGTAACCGAATTGTGTCCAATGATCTGGGAAGACTGACCATTTGGTTCTCCGGAGATCAAAAATCTTAGCCAAATTAGGATAAGATAACCCGAGCTCTCATAAATTATTTTCAGTCAAATCCCTGACAAGGGAAGGAGGGCAATGTACTAAAATGTCTCCTCTTTCTTACTTCTGCAGAGTCTCTTATTGCTTAGCATTTGTGATAAAAGCAACATTTGAGGAAAAAGTAATATGAAACACTTATAGGGATTAAAATATATTCCAATATAGACTTAACTGTCCTCTCTGCCACACTGGGTGGAGGTGCGGGCTGGTCCTGGGAGAAGTGGAAAAGGAAGGAGGGGAGCTGAAAAAGCTCTAGAAGAACTCTCCTTGATCAGCCTTCTTGATAAAATCACATAATGTCATCATTATAACACTTCACATCTGTACACATTCCAGAATGTGCTTTTCTCATCTGAAGTCTTAGACTTCACAAAGCCTGTGCAACTCCATCTTCTCTGGATTTCCCCAAAGTAGTGGGTTCTCTGGATGTACTAGGTGACATGGAAATCATGGATTTAGGCTACAAATCTAGCCTTCCATACAACCAACCAGATATTTTAGTTCTTCTGAATATTCTGCTCCTGCACAATGCCCCCAAAACTTGGAGACAAGCATAGGGGAGCTGATGGAGAGGAAACAGTGACTGAGATGTGTTCTTATGTTTATTTAAACAAGAAACTAAGATTGAGGTGTGGCTGTAATGTCAGGCTAAAGTAAACTTGATCTACCCTGTCACGGGCTGATCTGACTTGCTATTTGGATAGAGAAGGTCAAGACAATTCTTCTTTCCCTTCTCATTTTTAATATTTCTTTTCTTCTTGTTCTTTATAGATGACTTCAGCCGAGTGAGATTAGTCTCCATGAATGAAGAGGAAGGCACAGACTATATCAATGCCAACTACATTCCCGTAAGTAAAAGACAATAACAAATTTCTTAAAACCAGGCATCCAAATTCTACCTCAGCCAGAATTATTAGGGCTCCAGGGATGCATCAAACAGCCCTAAAGAGAGCCATTGTCCACCTGGCTACCCAATTCGCAGGGACCGTTCCCACTATTCCTCTTCTGAATGACGAATGGGGGGGAAGAGCCTATTGATGAGTAATGTTCGGATTTCTTTGTAAAGATCTGGTGAAAATGAAAGTAAATAATTACACTAAAGATCATTTTTCTTGTGTTGAAACTTCAGTCTTGGCAACCCAACTCAAAGGTCTCCACCTGAGCCCCCTGTGCTTTAAAAATAGTGACTGTTCTTGTAAAAAGAGGTGAGCGTGATTTTATCTGCTTCAGAGAACAGTGCTTACAATCACAAGGACCTGCACGGGTCAGTTACTCTGATTACTTCTTTGATGAAAAAGGGAGAGAACATTACCCAGGTGTGTGATCCTTGGCCAGGGTTATTTCCGGTAAATTTTCAGTGTTTCTTCATTCCTGTGGAATGGCATTTGGTGTTGGCAGTGGCTCCTTAGGTGACAACTTTGTCACTTAATCTTTCAGGGATACAACTCACCCCAGGAGTACATTGCTACGCAGGGGCCACTGCCTGAAACCAGAAATGACTTTTGGAAGATGGTCCTACAGCAGAAGTCCCAGATTATTGTCATGCTCACTCAGTGTAATGAGAAAAGAAGGGTAAGTGCCTAATGGGGCTGTCCCCACTGGCAGCAAAACCAGCTGTAGCCATGGCCTGAGTGTTTCCTATGTACCAGAAACTTCCATTTGCTTCATTTTTCATCCTCACAATAGTATTATACAGTTCTTCAGAGGGAAGTACTTTTGTTTCCCCTAAGTAAACACAGACTGTTTCTTCCTTAGCCTGTTTGTTTGAAAAGGTTTTGCCATTGTCACCTCAGGTGAAATGTGACCATTACTGGCCGTTCACAGAAGAACCCATAGCTTACGGAGACATCACCGTAGAGATGGTCTCGGAGGAAGAGCGGGACGACTGGGCCTGCAGACACTTCAGAATCAACTATGTAAGTCATGAAGCACAAGTTCGGGTACTGTCCTTGTGCTGTGGGGACACCCACATGTCAGGGACCAACCAACCCACCGTCAGGTCAGACTGTGAGCTCCTCAGGCTTTGGAATCCTGCTTTCTTCAAGAGATAAATCCCACTTTTAATGTAGTTATTTCCTATTTCATCCATAATGGTGTGGATGAGATGATTGGCCTGGAGAGCACCAGGAAAGAATAAAATGTCCTCAAGTTTCCATTTCAGGTTAGCCCAGGGCGATAAAAGCCAAGGGGAATTATTGCTATCAGGTACAATTGAGGAGAGAAGTTATCATGACTTATGCTAATTACATGTAAGTATAATTAGGATACATAAGACACACTTAAACTTGAAGCACTTAAACAAGATTTAGTAGTTTGGGTTTGGTTTTGTTTGGCTTTTTCCCTTATTTTTAGATCTGTTTTATTATTATTATTATTATTATTATTATTATTATTATTTCAAATGTTCTTCTAGGCCTTTTTTTTTTTCTTCTAGGCCTTTTATATCATGGTTCCATCCCTCTTAAAATACTATTGATTTCTGAATATTAGTGTATCAGAAAAAGTCTATTTTGCCAGGCCTGCTACCTCTCTGATGATCAGCCTTTGAGCTTATGCTGAATATTTGTCTGCTAGGCTAGGTGCTGACATCACCAGTCACCCCGTTGCCTTCTTTCACACACCATAGCCCCAGAAAAATCAGAGGGCAGTTTTACTAGTGGTCACTTGAACATGCTCTCTGTCGAGGGCAATGTTGAATAGGAAAGTCCTCATTACAGTGTTCTCTGCTTAGAAACAACACTTCCTGGGGTCCTGGGTGGCTCAGTCCCTTAAGCATCTGCCTTTGGCTCTGGTCATGATTCCAGAGTCCTGGGATTGAGTCCTGCACCTGGCTCCCTACTCAGCGGGGACCCTCCTTCTCCCTCTAGCTCTGTCCCTCCTCCTGCTGTGCTCTCTCTCATTCTCCCTCAAATACATACATAAAACCTTTATAAAGGAAAAAAGAAAAAAAAAAGAAACAACACTTCCTAGCTGTATGGGCTAGCAATTGCCTAGCAATTGACCATTGCTTTGTTTTGTAAAGCCTGTGAGCCAAGAATGGCTTTATATTTCTAAATGGGTGAAAAAATCAAAAGAAAAATAATATTTCACCCAAAATAAGGAAATTATATGACATTCAAATTTCAGTGTCCACAAATAACATTTTGATACAGAGCCATGCATTTGGTTACATATGGTGCATGAGTATTTTTGTGCTGCATCAAGCTTGAGAAGTTGAACAGAGACCATAGGACTCTTAACACCTAAAATATTTACTATCTGCCCTTTACGGATAATGTTTGCTGACCCTTAATATGGACAATGGAAATAAAGATTGCCCATATCCATATAGCATCAGCAATCATTAACTAGTCATTTATTGATATTTGCAAGTTAAATCACTTCTTAACCACTTATAGTTAACAATGGCTTTTGCTACAAGGGGAATTTAGGCAAACCCCTAGCAGACCATGCTTCATGCTGTTCCTTTTTTGTTTTTTGTTTTTTTTTTTTTTTGGAAATGGTCATCTCCTCCTGTTCCCTAAACACATTCCCTCTCAGAATTTCAGCTCAAAGATCACCTCTTTTGTTAAACTTTCCCTAACCTCAAGACAGCTTTATTCCTTTCTCTCAGTCTAGTCTCACATAGATTATTCTATCACAGGACATCAGAGATGGTTATAATTGTCTCTCTTCACATCCTCCTCCCCCAGCATGCTGTGAGTTTGGGAAGCAAGTACCCTGTTTTAATAAGTTCTGTAATCCCAACCCTTAGCTACTTATAAAAATCTTTGCAGAATGAATTAATGAGTGCATGAGTGAATGAATGATTTCAAAAACAATAAAGCACTTGGAAAGCGTCACAGATATTCCTTAGAGAAAATATTTGACAATCTGAATGCCATTTGGGCCCCGCTTTCTTTCTTGGCTATTTCAACTGGTGAAAACTGCTGGCAAAGTTCGAACAAATGTTTCTCTGGGTTTGCATTCAGGAGAAAAGAGACTACAGAGCACAAAATAAGGCCTGTTTCCTTGACAAAGTCCCATAGATCATTGTATGGTCAATACCATGCTTCTTGTCCTTGGTCTTAAATGATGACCTTTCAATAACAATCATGTGAAGGGCTTGAAACATAAGAATAAAACTTTGAGCCATGGTCTTTTCTGGTCAGATGTGTAGATGGTAGTTACAAGTACTTGGTCCTAGAGTGCCCCCTTTTGGTCATAAACACAAAATCTAAATTTTAAACTTCTGCCAAAAGAAGCTTCTTTTAAGCTATTGCCAAAGAACATTGTGTGAAGCGAATGGATATATTTTTCTATTTGTTTTGATTTTTGTTTACACTCTTTATTCCCTCCATATTGATATATGGAAACTCTCAGAGTACAACCAGATAAAAGTACACGAGTGAGGAAACCAGGGTAAGAGAAAGTTTGGAATGGCTCAGATGTAACAAGAAGGGTTTTCTTGTTTAATAAGAAAGGAAGTAAATGACCATAACACACAATTTGTCACTTTCCAGTGCTTAAAAACTTGGTCTGAATTCAGTAAGAACTGGAGACTCAAGCCAGCAAAAATTTGTTTGTTCCCATTGACGTGTGCCTTGCTATTCGGCTGACAGGGACCACCCTGATACTAAGAACTCCGTCCTGCAGCTATGGAAAGAATAATGACGATTTAAGTGTTTCCTATTTTTGAACCACTTTGTATATTTTAGCCAGATACATTTTCAGATTGATTATGTATATACGCATAAACATAAATATATGTACAAATATATATTGCCCACAATGAACAAGTCTTTGCACTAAGCCTGTAATCAGCCTTTGAAGAGAGTTAATATTTTTGTGAGCTTTTCTGGGCAACCAAAGTTATCTTTGTGCTTAAATCTTCATGGTGTTGAGTTATGGAGTCATTCTGCACAATTTATCATGCTTGGGTTACTCTCTTGCCATACCTCCTGAAAAGGGTAGTGAGAGGAGCCAGCATCTTTGCAGACTTTTGCAAACATGCTCCATGTGTCTAAGAAAGAGCCATTGAAGGCAGTGAGGGAGGCACTGCATGTGGCTGGGGTTGTATAGCCTTAAGCGCCTAGGGGACTGTGGGTCTAGTTGAAGTGCAGATTTATTTATGTTTACAGAATTCTTATTATGTATTTATTCATATATTTTAATTATGCATTTACTTATATTTATACAAATTTTACTTCACCCAAGACCACTGACTCTTTGGAATTCATTTCTCTTGAATACCTGAACCTAACTTTCATTTCATAACCAGGCCAAATTCTTCCAAATTATGATACAGTATTCCATTC
Organism: Canis lupus familiaris; assembly: GCF_011100685.1. Lineage (NCBI taxonomy): Eukaryota > Metazoa > Chordata > Mammalia > Carnivora > Canidae > Canis > Canis lupus. The sequence goes on from NC_049248.1 coordinate 15,075,483, forward strand.
ATCGAGTGGATTCTAGGTTCTTAGCAAGTTTTAGGGAAGAGGGATGAATTAGATCTCTGTGAGGCCTGGATTTGGAATATTTATGACAGTTGATAATAAGAACAGAACAAATCTTTATGCTTACAAATTAGTAGAGACTAAAGAGGGTGAATCTTGGGGTGCCTGGGGGGCATAGTAAGTTAAACGTCTGACTCTTGGTTTGGGCTCAGGCCATGATCACAGGGCCATGAAATTGAGCCCTGTGTGAGGCTCTGAGCTCGGTACAGAGTCCACTTGAGACTCTCCCTCCCTCCCCCTGCTCCTCCCTGCTTCAAATAAATAAATCTTAAAAAAAAAAAAAAAAAAAAAAGGAAAGAAAGAAAGAGTGAATCCTCAAGGCCCACATCCCAAATGATAATTACTCAGTCCAGAGGGGACAAGAATATATTTGACATATGGGTTAATAATATGAAAAAGATGATACAAAATATACCAACCCACTGGGATTCCCAGAACCAACCATACAAATGCACAGAGCTGGATGGGAGCGCGTGGTGGTAATTATGTAGCAGCAGCGATGATCAGATCTAATAGGTCCCATCCTTCACAGACATGAGCACAGCTAATCCTCACAACAACCCTTGTGATGGGTTGTTTTATAACATCAAAAGGATTCATTTTAGACATGAGAAAACTGGTGTTCAGGGATTTTGTCTTGGGTCAGAGCACAAGACAGAGATTGTCATACTGGTGAGTTTTAAAAGCATAATCTTGGGTAAAATCTATAAGGAACAAGGGAACCAGGATAGGACAGGGCAGGGAAGGAGCACACACAGCTGTGGCTTCAGCAGAATTCTGGTCTCGACTGGGTCCCCCGGAGAGTGCCAAGGGAGTACATGGTGCCAAGCTGATATGGATGCCACCCTGACATAAGGGGGGAAGGCATTTTGCACCCCTTGTCTCATCAAGAGAACACATCCTTTTGGGCATGCTCCAGCAAGATAGTTCCCTTTGTGGAGGAGAGTGGAGGGGAGGGCACAGCCATATGCTATCTAGCAGCAACTGGAAAAGAGGTGCAGCCTGGTCAAGGGGACCCAGAGGGGGCACCAAAGCACTTTTCAGGGGATCCATGGGCCAAAGCTGATGCAATTGCCAAATGACAGAGTCAGAATGCACACCCAGATGCTTGAGCTCTACAAAGACCTGGATTAGCCTATTTATACTATGCTTTGAAGTTTTATACAATTAGTACTTTTTTCAGGGCCTGCTTTGTGCCAGACACAATCCTCAGAGCTGGAAAGGGAAGGGGCCTAGACGGGGAGGGGCACGTGGCTTTAACTTCTTATGCTGTTAACTGGTGAGCAGCCGTGGAGGCCTGCTCTGGGCCGATGCCCTGACAGATTTTAATGCTTGTGTTGGCTTTTTCTCCTAAAGGCCGATGAGATGCAGGATGTGATGCATTTCAACTACACTGCATGGCCTGATCACGGGGTGCCCACAGCAAACGCTGCAGAGAGCATCCTGCAGTTCGTACACGTGGTTCGACAGCAAGCTACCAAGAGCAAAGGCCCCATGATCGTGCACTGCAGGTAACCTCTTCAGCCATATTTTCTGTTAAGGCACCACAGGCTTTGCTGTATAAAGGGAAAAGCCCACCATTCCATGTATCCCAGTCACACTGAATTAACGATTACATGAACTATGATTTTTAAAAAATTAACAATTAACTGATATCTTACTAGATATGTCATTTACTTATAATATGGCGTTTCTTATCTCCATTAGCCTATGAGATAGATGTTATTATTCTCATTTTTAGGTTAAAAAAACAAAAACAACTGAGAAGAAGGGAGGCAAAGGGATCCACACACATTCATGCAATAAGAAAGTGGAGGGGTTAGGGCTCAAATCCGTGCCTTTAGGTGCTGTGTGGTATTATCCCAACCTATCAGTGATTCTGAGTGCTTTATAACATGGCCAAATACAAAGTCAGATTAAAAGTAGCAAATCACAACCCTGAATAATATAAATAGACATAAAAACAAGATGAAGGAAAGGAGAAATAAAAGTATTCAGCTCATTAAGATAAACATTTGCTATGATTGCTCTTTGAGATTGTCTCTAAACTTCCAGATGGTTAAGATGAAAAGGGCCTGTATGATCTATTGCATTATCAAAAACAAGGACCACGTGGATTCCTTCGGGAGAACATTGTCTTTGAATTTAAGCTTTCCTTCCTACCAAGTGAACCAAAACTTCATCAAAATCCATCATCGTGACATAATTTTGTTGCAAAATTTTTATGCAACCTCCAAAGAGCAGGGGAAATGAACATGCTCCTATTGTGTGCCCGAGGCAGGAGTGGGGTGACAATGTTAGGGGAGGCATTGACAGCCATGTCAACCTAAGCAAATAAATCTATAATCCTGGATCCTGACCTTGGTGTTTGTGAACTGAATGGCTGGGGGAATGTGTGTGTATGAGAGAGACAGACAGACAGAGACAGAGATAGAGAGAGGAATATGGGTCTGTCTGGAAAGACAAACACTTGATAAGCTACTGAGTTTGGGATCAGGGAGGATATATACTTGGGTCCATTCACTTCACACATTCACAGGTTAAAAGTTTTGCATGACCAAATGACATCTAGTCTCAAATGATTCTTTCTAAGAGCAGAAAATAAAGCTGCTCAACCAGGTGGTCAAACTCCTGGTTCTTTCCAAGCCGGAAGCAGCCACAGTCCTGGATGGGACTTCACAGGTGCTCACCCAGAGACAGAATGTTTTATCTTAGACCAACAAGTCCTAGGAGGCAAGAGTTGTCTGATAGAAAAGCAATCTCTGAACTCAGAGTTTTTAGTATTGAGGTTCTCTCCAGCAAATTCTGGATAAGCACTGGTTTTGACTTTCTCTTTTCTCATTTTACATAATCTATAGTTTGAAACCAGTTGGCACTGCAGCCTCTGAGTGACTGGAAGAGAAGAGCTGACTTAAACATATAGAGCTGGGGGCTGCTGGTGGGCAATAGTCAGCGCCATTCATTCCCTCCACTTCCCTCCACTCTCTGAGCACTGGGATATGGGGAATGAAGAGACTGCCTCCAAATATCAAATTTGATTTGGAGGCAACTATCTAAAAGTTGGCTGGGAGACCAAAGCAGGCCCGAGACCCACTAGAAGGGCAGGTGTGCTGGAAGGAAGGTCCAGGGGAGTGAACTCAACTTAGGCTTGACCACATGCAAATGCTATAGCTCCAGAGCAAGCGCTGGTGTGTGGCATCTCAATCAGACTTTCCAGCAGAGGGTGTGCAACTAACTCTGAGGCTACACAGAAGGCTGGAACTGTTGTGTGTGTGTGTGTGTGTGTGTGTGTGTGTGTGTGTGTGTGTGTATCAGCTCTCTGAGAGCACAAGCAACTCTCCAGCAAGCTCAGGCTGGAATCCTTACTTTCTGCAGGAGGCAGAGGGGGTGTGGCTAAGGCAGTGCAGACCTGCACGTCTTGGAGGTAGCAGGCCAGTCAGAAATGTCATTGAAAGACACAACAACCACAATCACATACTTCAAAATCAGTTAGGAAAGCATTGTCAAGAATATTTCTTCTTTAACCTCAGAGGTGCTACCTGTAGTTTGGGGGCGGGGAGGGGGGGATTTAGCTGCCAATTTGTTTGCAACCGTGTGAAAGCACTATCTGAGGAATAGGCTGCCTGCATGCTTTTTTGCAGTGCTGGAGTCGGCCGGACGGGAACATTCATTGCCCTGGACAGGCTCTTGCAGCACATTCGGGATCACGAGTTTGTCGACATCCTAGGGCTGGTGTCCGAAATGCGGTCGTACCGGATGTCTATGGTGCAGACAGAGGTAGGAACGGAATCAATATGCGTTTTCAGAAATGCCCCGGACTGAGAAACTTCCCATTGTTCGATTTCATGTTTCAAAACAATTGTCTCATTTTTTCCTGCATCTGCTATTCCCAGTTTCTTAGTGTGCATGTTCAAACTGCTTCAAGGTACCCCAAAAATAGATATTAGCCTCTAGAAATCCACTCAGTGTATAGTGCTTGCACCGTTGTTGGCATCATATGCCCTTTGGTAATCCAGAGCATGTGGATGTATCTATAATAGAATAAAACCTCTTTGAACGGATTGAGAGTTCAGTGAAGGTGACAGCAATCTGGGTAAATGCCACCAAGTGGAGACTGTGGAACCGACATGATTGAATTTAAATTTGAAACACTAGATGTGGTTCAATAAGTTTGGCATTAGTTTGTCCTCCATGTGACTCTGTCCCAATGCACTTTTGATGATGATCAGGGGTTGGACTTATGCTTTCTGTTCCCCTTATGATTTTAAGGATTTCCAGCTCCCAACTGAGCAGTGCTGCCAAGTCCCTTGATCTAAGTGAATGGAGTTACCATTGTAACCACATGGGAGCATGCCCAGAAACATCCAGTACTGTGATGTGCTCCCTCCTCCTCCTCTTTGGCCAAGCCCTCTCCTCCCTGGAAGCCTCAGAATGCACTCTGGCTTCAGTGGTAGCCCGGGGCTGCTGTGCACACAGCATCACACCGCCACCCAGCAGCCCCAGGTGTGCACCTGTGTGCCCCCAAATCTACGCACAATAGCTAGTTCATCATCCTAGTCACCAAGTCGTCCTTGCAACTTCTCAGCTTTGAGCATACAATAATCTTTTTGGCTCCAGGAGTGTGTGTGGGAGGAACACTTGTAGAGAGGAAAACAACCTTGCTTGACCTCTGACTCAGTTTCCAAGACATTAAATGCTACCTTAGTTTTCCCCATGCTTTTCCTACTGAGCACCACTAGATGTCAGTGTAACTCAAAAAGCCTGCAGTCGTGGCTCTTATGGGTTTGCCCCACTGGTTTCTCCTCTCCCATTTTTTATTTTTCTCTCCTGTTTCCCCACTCCCATCTGACCTATGCTCCACACTATAGATGATAGATGATTGATGATAGATGATAGATGATGGTAGATTGATGATAGATAGATAGATAGATAGATAGATAGATAGATATAGATATAGATAGATGATTGATAGATGATAGATACATGATGATAGATAGATGATAGATTAGATAGATAGATGATAGATAGATAGATAGATAGATAGATAGATAGATAGATAGATAGATAGATAGATAGATGATAGATAGATCTTGCTATATAGCAAGATCATACCACTTTGGAAAGAGTGACCCATTCACATGCACCTGTCTCATTGATGATGTGTGTGTTCGCTCACTTCCTTGAGCCCACTCACATCCCAGCCCTGCTACCTTCTAATTTACCGTGATGGGGACACGAACATGACCTCGTTTTCGTGAGTTTAAAACGTCCTGATTCCCCGGAGAAACGCACTACCTAGTGATTAAACAGTGCTTTATGAATTGGTTCATATTTTTGGTTTTCACTTCCATAAATGTACATGCTAACGTGTGGTTAAAGCTCCCCATTATGTATACTAATCCCCAACCTTCAAAGGGCCACTCCTTATTTTAAGTATTTTGGATCTGATGAATGGTCTGCCTCATTGACTTAATTTATGCCTCTTATGACTTTATAGACTTTGATTATAGCCTGTTTGCCTTTGGCTTTCCCAATTACAAAATCCTAATGACTTTTTAAAAACTACCTTCACACGGCAGACCCTCCATCCAATTCTCAACACCATTATCTTTCCTGGTGCGTGGTAATCGCACCAAACCAGAGCAGCCACCATGTGCCTCTCTGCAGAGCTGAGGAAGTGTCCTGTGTTCTCCCTGACTTTCTGGCTCCACATTTTGGTTTGTTTGGCTTCTTTGTTTATAGTAGCATTTTTAGGTTGACATCTCCAGGGAAACAATCTTTTTAAAGTACAATATCCCTTCCCTGAACTCTTGTGGGAAAACTCAAAGTGAGCAAAAGAGGAGAGGTCACCATAGGTTACTGATTTTTTTCCAACTGTTCCGGCTTCACTCTCGAGTTCCCTCAGGATTCTTCAGTGAATGCTCTCTATTTCGAGTTATTTATTTATGTCTGTTTTGTTATGTCTGGAACATTTTTCCATTTACCTTTGTTCTTCCTGGTTCTTATGCAATTCATGGTTCAACCTGTATTTTGAATATTAGGATTTTCCTAACATCCTCCTTGATCCCATTCATATCGCAGTCCTGCTGCCTTCTACTTTACTGATGCTAATAAGGAAGGAGCAGAGTAAACAAATTTTCTTCGACTTTATCATCCCACAGTGACCCCTTTAACACTAGTGATTTTCAAGAGGCCAGAGTGATTCTCCAGCTGATTTCCCATTTTCTATATAAACCACTAGTGTGTTGTATACCAGGTTCCCTCCCATGATGGGTTTCTAATTTTCCTACCTCCTCTAGACTGCCCGTCATCTCGACTCCACCACCTTGCCCCACTCTAGAAATAGCAGAGCTAACTGATTAAAACAGCCTGTCCTGAGATGCACATTTCAGGTCCCGGCAACAGGCTGCATGGGCCGTGTTTCAACATGCCCTCTTCCCTTTTCTCAGCTGCCTGGGCACATGGTCTGAGCCTCTCCATAAGAGCAGCAACGGGTAGTGAGAGAGTAGGGGTTGGCAGGCCAGGCTCCGTGAGTGGGCCTGGGTCACTTGCGGCCTCTGTACAGCTTCCTTCACCTCTCCTAGCCCCCCGTCCTCATCTGTAAACCATGAATGATGCATTCATGAATTGTTGTAGAGTTTACATGATGTGAATGATATAATCTAAACAAGTACTTTGAAACTGTCAAGTGCTCTATATGGGTGGCATTCACCTCTCTTGGGCTCTCTTCTATTTTTATCAAATGTTTTATTTGATTTCCTCTAATAGGCTTTCCCCGGAAAGCCTTTTTGCTTTGAGCAGCCATCATCCTGCTTAGCAGCTTAGACCTCTCGGGGTCTCTCAGGGATATGTCTGTAAATAGTCTTTTATTTACCTTGCCTGTGGTCCAGCTACTTTTTTCCCTTTTTGACACAAAGTTTGGCCACTGAGTAGTTATGGGTTGAAAAACCAGGTCCTCCCTGGCCCGAACCGTGCTCAGTGCTTGACACAACACCAGAAACAGTGGAGTGATGTGTGACGAGAAGAGGTAGGCAGTTATGAATGTGATATTATCACGAAATAAGGGAATGTATTTTCTCCAAAGCTTGTTGAAAATACAGATTAGGCTGATTATCAACCCAGTGAGGTTTGAAGTATTAACCTAACCTTTATAAAGTTGTCATACAAAAGACCCCTTAAATCCTGTGAATAGCATGACTGGCTTTTTTTTTTTTTTTTTTTTTTTTTTTTTTTTTTTTTTTAGAGATTCATTTAGTTATTTATTCATGAGAGACACACAGAGAGAGTCAGAGATATGCAGAGGTAGATGCAGGCTCCATGCAGGGATCCCGATGTGGGACGTGATCCCAGGACCCCAGGATCATGCCCTGAGCCGAAGGCAAATGCCCAACCGGTGAGCCACCCAGGTGTCCCTCCACGACTGGTTTTTATGTCAAGGTTATTTCTAATGGTATTACTTATAGAGAAGCTCTAGGGAATAAAGAAGAAAGGTAAAAGATCATGAGGTTACTTGGATTTCATGGCACCAGGACAGCTACTCTCAATATTTTGAGGTATTTCATCTCCATCTGTGTTCAAGTATAACTTTTATATGATTATGCTTATATGCTATATATGCATATACTAATTTTACAGTGTCGTTTTCCACTTAACATTTTGCTATACATATCATCCCAAGTTGTCCAAAACTCTGTAAATCTCATTTTAAAGACTGAAAAATATTTCAGTATAGATCTGTTGTGTCTTATTTAAACCATCCTCCTTTTCTTTTCTTTTTTTTAAAAATTTTATTTATTCATTCATTCATGAGAGACACACAGAGAGAGACAGAGACACAGGCAGAGGGAGAAGCAGGCTCCATGCAGGGAGCCTGATATGGGACTTGACCCTAGGACCCGGGGATCATGCTCTGAGCCAAAGGCAGACGCTCAACCACTGAGCCACCCAGGTGTCACCATGCTCCTTTTCATAGGACAATTAGTTGGATCCTTTTCCACTCATTTATTATCTGTGTCCTCAGCTAACACTTTAGTAATAATACCTCCACCACCAACAGAGAAAAATGACAGCTTCAACAAACTCAAGGCCTCATCGAGTGTTACCTTTTTCCTTTAGCTTTGCCCATGTCAGATGAAAAACAGTTGTGTCAACTTACATGTTTTATTATGTCACCACTTCTTGGGTATGTTTTAATATTTCCTCAGTTTACTTCAGAAAACATTACAATAAGCACAAACTGAGTGCTAGGCATGAAGAATAAAAAAAGACAGGGGTGCCTGGGTGGCTCAGTGGTTGAGCTTCTGCCTTTGGCTCAGGGTGTGATCCTAGAGTCCCGGGATCAAGTCCTGCCTTGGGCTCCCTGTGGGGAGACTGCTTCTCGCTCTGCCTGTGTCTCTGCCTCTGTGTGTGTATGTATGTGTCTCTCATGAATAAATGAATTAAATCTTTTTTAAAAAAGATACAGTCCCTATCTTCCAGGAATATTTGGTCTATTTGCCTATATATTTTATTTTTCAATTTAAGTGTGTGATTGCTGACTGAAGGAATTTTAAACAGAAATAAAGATATTGAGATGCATTCGTTAGATGACTCCTTTCTGCCCACCGAGTAAGCATCATTAAAGTCTCCCCTCTCACCGCCATTGTATCTAAGTCAGAGCCTCCCAAGAGCCAGAACAGCTGCAGAAGCTCTTCATTGAAGGTTTGAGCTTTGAAACAACTGATGAGAGCCTGAGGAGCCATTTTGAGCAAAGGGCAACACTCTGACTCATGACTGTGTGGTCATGAGAGATCTGAACACCAAGTGCTGGAGGTGGAGGCAGCCATGAATGCAAGGCCATACAAGGTGGATGGAAGAATTGTGCAAACAAAGAGAGCTGTCCCAAGAGAAGATTCTCAAAAACTTGGTGCCCACTTAATTGTGAAAAAGATTCTTGTTGGTAGCATTGAAGAACCCCTGAAGAACATCATCTAAGGGATTATTTTGAGCAGCATGGGGAAATTGAAGCGATTGAAATCATGACCGACTGAAGCAATGGCAAAAAGAGAGGCTTTGCTTTTGTGACATTTGATGACCATGACTCTGTGGACCAGACTGTCATTCAAAAATCCCATACTGTGAATGGCCACAACTGTGAAGTAAGGAAAGCCCTATGTAAGCAAGAGATGGCTGGTGCTTCATCCAGCCAAAGAGGTCAAAGTGGTTCTGGAAACTTTGGTGGTGGTCATGGAGGTGGTTTTGATGGGAATGACAACTTTGGTCATGAGTAAACTAGTGAGGTGGCCATGGTGGCAGTCGAGGTGGTGGTGGCCATGGGAGCAGTGAGGATGGCTCTAATGGATTTGATAACGATGGAAGCAATTTTGGAGGAGACAGAAGCTATGATAATTTTGGCAACCACAACAATCAGTCTTCAAATTTTGGACCTTCAGATTCTGAAGGGAGGAGATTTTGGAGGCAGAAGCCCTGGCCTCTACGGTGGTGGAGGCCAGTGCTTTGCCAAACCACGAAACCAAGGTGGCTATGGAGGTTCCAGCAGCAGCAGCAGCTAAAGTGGTGGCAGAAGGTTTTCATTACCTCCAGGAAGCAAAGCTTAGCAGGAGGCGAGAGCCAGAGAAGAGACAGGGAAGCCACAGGTTACAACAGATCTGTGAACTCAGCCACGCACAGCGGTGGCAGGAAGATGTGCTGCAAAGAAGACATGTTTTAGACAATACTCATGTGTTTGGTAAAAAGCTCGAGGACTAGATTTGTGACTATTTGTATAACAAGTTATTTTAGTTTCTGTTCTGTGGAAAATGGAAAGCATTCCAACGAAGGGCTTTAATGTAGATATTTTTTTTCACTCATGCTGCCGACTTGTTAAATGTAATAGCCTAATCATGATGCTGAATAAGTGGGTCTTAAATTCCCTTTATTTTATTCATTTTATTTTATATATAGTAGTTTGAAATTTTTATTTGTAATTTATTGCATTGCTTTGAAGTTTAGAAACTCCTTATTAGAACTAATCCAAGAAAAACTATCCTGTATTCCCCCCCTATATTTTTATGGCTTAATTTATTAAACTTTCTGGAATTTATTTGGGTGTATTAAGAGATGATATGCTATTTTTTTTCAAAATAGGCCCATGATTTATTGATTGGCTATTCATTGCCTTACGCATTAAGTTGTGATTACCTAAGCTCTATTATTGATCAAAATATTTTCACAGTTCTCTTGGATTTTCTAGTTATAAAATTATCTCATAAATAATGAAAATTGTCTCATTTGACATTAGATCATATCTAATCCTGCCACAGAGTGAAAATATTATATTTTTGCATGTGTCTTGCACAAAAATATATTGCTCTGAAACCTGCTTTTGTCTTTTGCTCTAGGAGCAGTACATTTTTATCCATCAGTGTGTGCAACTGATGTGGATGAAGAAGAAGCAGCAGTTCTGCATCAGTGATGTCATCTATGAGAATGTTAGCAAGTCCTAGTCCCAAATCCAGAGCAGTAAGTAAGTTTCTTGGGTGCTCTGTCTGCGAACCATGCGAGGAGACACAAAGTGGGAAGGGATAGGATACAACAAAAGGCAGCACTCACCAGTTGTATTGATTCTGACCCCACAGATGTGGTTTTAGGGAGAAATGAATACCATGCCCATCTTAGAGCTTCCATGTGCCTTGGTCAGTGGTATGACACACAGGAGCTTCAGCAACTCATTATGATTTGAACTTCCTTCCCTCTACTTGGAACCTTAAATTGTTCCGATATTGGATCTGTGCCTGAGATATCAGGATACTGCCCTTCAACTCTATTTATCCAGATATTTTGTGCAAATGTTTTATTGATTACAAGGATCATACAAGGGGTCACAAGGAGACCTGAGCTGGACATGAGCTGTCTCCCAAAGGCAGAAAACAATATTAACATTAGCCCAGGATAGTGGAGTCGAAGAATGCCTTGATTCCATCCAGTATGTGAACATTTACTTGAGAGCTTCCTGAAAACATTAGTAACATATCAAATGCTTTGTGCTCGGCTTTGACTAGGGGATCAGATTTTGGAGGCATAATAATCTTAGTTGAAGTCACAATATGCCAGTTCAAGTCAGTAAACAGACTGTGAAATGCATCTGGGTACATTGAGGTGGGGGCAGCCACTCCCTGGGTTGGGAGAGGACAGGGTTCTGGGATTAATATGGAAGGATAAATAGCATATAGACCAGGGGTAGCGGATAGGATTAGTATTCCTTTACAGCTATCAACAGACAGAAAGCTCAAGGAGGCAGGAAGGGTAAAGGCTGAGGGACAAATTCACTGAAAAGGGGAAGATATTTAGATCCACAAAAGGGACTTACAGAGAAAAATGCATAGACAACCTAGGTCCACATGGGCTGTGGTGTTGAGTGTAAAGAGAGCAAGTAGTGGAATCAGGAGGAAGTTTCTCTACTTCCAGCCACAGAGCTGTCAGTGTGCGGCTTACCCTTCCCAGGCTGCTTACTTTCTCTCTCTCTCTCTCTCTCTCTCTCTCTCTCATCCACAGGACAGGATATGGTGTGCACCCATCCTCCCTTGCTTCCAGACATTTTTAGGGGCCCTGCTAGCCATTTTGCTAAGAAGAGCCCCTGCTTTGTAGTATGTGGCCAAGGAGATCATCTATCTCATAGAAGCACCGGGAAGACTTAGCCTTAAAGAGCCTACAGTGTCTTTTGGACTCCTTCACTTCTGGACGTAGCGGACCAAATTCAACTGAACACCAGAAAAAGTCCCGACGCCCTGCGAAGGGCAGGAAGCACAACACTTCGAAGAGTTTCCTTGGCCCTTGGCCGGTTGGGCTGAGTTTTTGTTGTTGTTGTTCTTGTTGTTTTTAAGTGCAATAATTTTTGTATGTGTGATTTTATCTGAAAGTTGAATTGTTTTCTACCCACACGACTGACCAAGCCCGTAGCCCAAGAGGGAACAGGAATTGTCAGTATCAAATTATACCTCATTGTTAAAAAGTGGCATGGCCACACATGAGGACTTGTTAATTCTGCTTCAAGGAAATCGAACCAGCGATATCTGTGCTCCAACATTAAGCTGCTGGATCGGGGGTGGGAGGGGGGGATTGAGAGAGAAGGTTTGTACCCACAGATCAACTGCATATCTTTTCCAACTATGAGAGAGCTGTGATTCAGCTTCAAAGTAGAGTAGAAAAAAAAAATATTTAAGTCTTCATTGTTCTAGTTCTTGATGGTTTTCTTCCTTATTAACACTTAAGTGTTTTTTTTTTTTTTTTTCCCTGGGCCCTCTGGGACTAAGGTCACCGTCCAGATTGTTTTCCAGCAAACCAGATCTGCTTCGGAGCAGTTTGAAGAAGGACTCTTAAGACTCCATTTCTGTCTGAGCAACCTTGGTGCCTAGACTTTGCATCCCTTTCTCCGTGGACCTGCCCACGCGAAAGCTCTTTCTTTGAGCGCTGCAGGCTGTGAAAAGGCACTTTCCTTCCCACCAAGGGCTGGGGGCCTTAGGAAGTTGGGGCGATGAACTGCAGCATGCTGGGGCGCCTGTTTGGCTACCGTCAGGCGTCTCTACGGATTCCAACAGAGATTTCTTTGTTTGGTTTTGTTTGGTTTTGGGGTTGTCCGTTTCCTTTTAACCAGTGTAAACTAGTAACGTTTCGTTCCTGGGGTGTTCCTATCACTACAGTACATGAGTGTGTATGTGACATAAACGCTGTCAAGATGGGCACTGCGGGCCCTGTGAAGCCTCTTACTCTGTGTCACCTCCTTAAAAAATCAGAGGTGACGGTGGGCTGGGGGGGGGGGGCGGTGGGCGGTGCGTCCTGCTGGCCTGGGCGCGGGCATCGGGTGGCCCGGCGTCCCCGCGGAGCCCTGCACCCAGGGTCGCTCAATAATTCATCGGCGACCTCAGCGGCGGCCCAGGGCGCCAGGGGAACAGCTCCGCGCCGCCCCGGCCCTGGCCCCGAGCAGCCCCGGCCCCAGCAGCCCCCGGCGCGGCTCCTGCAGCCCTGGCCGCGCGCCCCAGGTTCACCCCGGGGGGGGGGCGGGGGCAGGGGCGCCCCAGCTCGGCAGCTTGGGCGCCCCAGGCGGCGTCAGTTCTTCCTCGCCCCCTCCTCCTCCCCGCCTCCCCACCTGCTCTCCTCCCCCCCCCCCCCCCCCCCCCCCCCGCGGCCCGCTAACACCGCAGCGCTGCACCCTCGGAGCGCAAAGGCCTGAAGCAAGGGTGATGGGTGATGGGTGATGGGTGATGGGTGATGCGCCCCGACCCCGCACCGGGGCAGGTCGGGGCGACGCGAGCCCCTCGGATGCCTGGGTAAGCTGGAATTCACTTCGGGGTCCTGGGCTGGAATATTACTTCCCCTGAAACTTAAAGCACTTCATGAATATTTCAGGTTTTTCTTGAGCACCCACCCCTTCAGGGGCGGGATCAAAGAGTAGCAGATCCACTTTCCCAAAAGAGAAGACGGAGTATCCAGAGTTTACACCGAGACTCCGAGCTTAGACCACAGGAGGGTCGGGCCAAAGCACTTGACCAGATCCTCCCCCCTCGCCCCCCGGGGGTCTCCAGAGCAGTCCCTTTGTTCGCCGGGACACAGGTGCCCGGAGCCTGGAGAATTTATAGTGAGGAAAGCATCCACCTGTCAGAAGCCTTGGATCGTAAGCCCAGCAGATAGCAGACGCCTTGGGAACTTCTCTCTCCTGAGCCCCAGCTCATAAACTGCAGAAGGCCCCACCGCAGCCCCATATTTTTCAGATATAAAGAGTAACAGTAGGATGATGCACCCGAAGGTGTTTTGTATCTTGTCCTCTCATGGACGCTAAAACCACTGTAACCAGCTTCATCTGCACTCCAGGACTCAGTTTGAAGATTGGAGAGGCGGCTGCTGCGGCCTCTGTATCATTAATAAGGTTTTTTGTTGTTGGTGGTGGTGGTGTTTTTTTTTTTTTTTTTTTAAAGATTTTATTTGTTTATTCATGAGAGACACAGAGAGAAAAGAAGAGAGAGAGAAGCAGGCTCCCTGGGGAGCCCCATGCGGGACTCAATCCCAGGACCCCGGGATCACAACCTGAGCTGAAGGCAGATGTTCAACCCCTGAGCCACCCAGGCGTCCCTGTTGTTGTTTTTAATCATCTGAGTAGTGCTACAATGTTCTGACCACAGAGGCACTGGCACATACAGGTCAAAATAGCCTACGTGGCTCATGGAGAGAGGGGAAGACTTTAGAGTCACAAAATATTTAACTTCAAGTGTTGTGGAGATCAAATTTCTTCACTGCAAAGTCAATTTCTAAAGTTAATTGAGAAACTATCATTAGGGCTTAATTTATAAATGTAATATTTAACACTAATATATCCCTCACTACACATTATATGATTTTATTTAACTTGAAAAGGAAAAAAAAAGTGATGGATGACAGCACTTTTTTGGACAGCATTTTAATTCAGGGCTTATCATTTTCTGCTTACAAAGTCAACATTACCCCTCAAATTGAGACAAGTTAGTAAGATTATTTTAATCTCTTATAAAATCTTTAATCAGATTTTCTAACGTCTCTCCTTTTCTAAAAGCTGTCCCTCCCACCCCCCAACCCCCACAACTCCCCACTGCTCCAAAAGGCAATCCATCTCTCAAAGAAGGCTATGGTGTCAACACATAAAACGGGGGCTGGAGACTTTGGATCTGAATTTTTTGCAGACCATATGATAGCTGCTTGCTAGAGGATTGGCCCTTAGCCAAAGAGTTAAAGTTACTGAATCCAGCCTCTAAGAGCCAAAATCCTCCCTGCTTTCTAGCAAGGAGGACTTCCTTTCCACCTCAGGAAATGTCTGATGTAATGTGCTTCAAATAAGCTGGCTCGTGTCCTGGCTCACAGCTTTCTAGCCTGGTACTTGGCACAGGCTCGGAGTCCAAAGGCCATGCCCAGGACTAAATATAACATCTCTTTGGGCCAAAGGGGTTATAAAGCAACAAACATATAACACGTGCAAACTACCCCTAGTTTTTCACAGCCCCATTTGGATGCATTTAGAAAAACAAACAAACAAACAAACAAACCTTAAGCTATGATATCTCTGATGCCTGGCCTTCCAGAACAGCAGGAGTTTTGTTTTCGGTGTCAGCCGATGCTTATGGCCATGCCTGATCCTGGTGGGTCACTCAATTAAAGACAGAGTATGATGTATGGCTCTGGGAGTTGAATCATGAGGGACATTAAGAAACTGAAGGCTGTCCAGGGCAGAGTCAGCAGCACCGGGGGGATGTGCAAAACATCAGGTCAAAGTTACAAGATTTGAGAGAAGTAGGGCTGTTAAGCCTGGAAAGGAAGGCTCTTTTGTTTATTCAATCATTAATTCAACAAATGTTTGCCTATCGAGTCGTGCTGAATGAATCAATCAATTAACCAATGAGAGATTTCTTGACTACTTGCCATATGCTGGGCATGATGATAAGCACAAATGGTGCCATATGCTCCCTTTCAAAAATGTGCCACGGAATCAGTTTTGTTGTTGTTGGAAGGACCAAGAAAACATTAGTCAAGTCTTTTTCACCATTTTTCACTTATATATCTCAAAACTTTGTCAATATATTTTCTGCAGTGCCTACCAATCCAGATAATGGTGTTTGGCTTTTTTCCCTAGGGCTTCTAGAACAGTGACACTAGCTTCTCATTGTTCTTGTTGCTCATCGGTCACCATGGACCCTGACATGGTCCATCTTCCTCGAGGAAGATCACCAAGCTAGCCTACTCTGCTCCTCGAAACAGGGTTCTCCTCAACCATATAGATTCCTGGCAGGTGGCGAGTTCTTTTCTGCTAAGCCCTTCTGGCATGCAGAATTGCCACCTCACGGGGCAGTCTGTCCCTTCACTTGTCAGAAAGCATTTCCTTCTTTTGTGTACACATCTAAGGACTTTATTACTAATGTTAAGAATGTCTGAGTCTATGCCCTTCATGGATATAGGCTTATGGCCCAAATCATGTCCCCATTTTGGTAAAAGGGCAGGTGCGATGTGTCTGCTAGTGCCCAGAGCTGCTTTGAACAGAGGCCTAATTTCAAACCAATTTAAGAAATAGTCAACCTCTCTCCCTCTTAAAAAAAAAAAAAAATTTACTCAACATCCCCTGTGAGGCAGGGGGTCTATGAAGATGGATGAGACAAGGTTCCTGCTTTGAGGAATTTATAGTCTAGTAGAGGAAGTTAGAAGTGAAACCATGGGCAACAAAGTGTTACAGGTGCTGTGATAGAAACACATAAAGCATCCAATGTGGGCCCAAGTGCAAGACAGGTGATTTTTTTTTTTTTCTAGAAGGGTCAAAAAAGACTACTCCGCCATCTTAAAGTATTAAAGACTGGGGAGGCACATTAAGGAACACTAATGGTGTGCACTCATTCCTGCACTCAGCAAGCATTCATAAAACCCACTCTATCCGTCACTAGGGCCCATATGGGAAACTTAACCTTCAACCCTGCCTTCTGAAACTTTTCTTTCTGGCTGACTCCAATGTGACAATTTCTTCCCAAGCCTCCACAGACAGCTCGAGCTCATGTGTTATTCAGCAGAATCCAGTGGATTTACTGTGACTGCAAAAGTAACAGCATGTCAGGGCGACAGTTTCCAGCTACCTGCAGTTAGCGCTGTCCACGGGAAGACAGGCAGCAATGGCCCCCTTTACTCCCTGGCTTGTGACCCCTGAAAAATCACCCAGGTGCAACCTTCCATCTCTGCCTGTCTGTCTGTCTGTCTCTGTCCTTCCCTTCCTCCCTCCAGATCGGGATGGTGCCAAAAAGACAGGAGGAGGCAGGGGCTCTGGATCACTACCTGAAGCAGGAATATCTGCTGGCCCACGGTGTGACCAAGTAACACACTTCCATCGTGTTCTCGCAGTGATTCTGGTATCACCATCTCTGGCAGTCAAGTTGCTCTGAGCTAATATGGCAGCACAAGGACACACCTGACAACTGTGTGTGGCCTCGGTTACCATGGGAGTTTCCCAGGGCAGTGGTGTGTACCTCCCTGTACAATTCCCAGCAGGCAGGTGAGAAATGAAAGAGAGCAGAGCAAGGTTACCCCACAATGCAGACAAGCGCTCAGGAAAAGGCCACAGGAGCAATGGTGGTTCTTTTAAATAAAGTTTTCTATGGAAATTTATGCATTCTTCTCCAGAAGTGGTTTTCTCCCTCATTGGGTCTCTCCTTTGCTTTGTTATCCCTTTTTAAACCCTATAATAAGAAGACCATTACTTAGGAAACCCACTTGAATTCTTTAGCCTTATGTGAGGCTATTGGCTCTGATTCAAAGTCCTGGATTCCTATGAACAATAGGCTCCACAGTGGTTTCACATTAATAGAAGCCCAAACGTACAGGAGGCCATGAGGTTTGGCATGTGGGGTGATGCTCAGCAAGCCAGGCCTTAGTCATGTGTGTGTTATAGTAAGTTCCAGAGCAGTGGGTAGGAGTTCAAAGCCGGCTGACACAAAATATTTTTGTTCACTCTGAAGAACACCAAAGAGTCCAAAGAGCTTTAACTAGGAAAAGTTCACTGGAACCACTACAGCCTTATAGACACAAAACAGAATGGTCTTGGAGGGTTCCTTTATGTCCAAAATGGAACTAGATCACATCCACTCTTAACCCATGAGTAAGCTTGGGAAGCAGGCCAGCCAAGGGTCCAGCAGTCTAGCAGAGCAGAGCTATTTAGAACAAGAGACTAGATGGGAAGAGACCTAAGCTGAGACTCCACCTGCCTGTGACTCAGTTGTCTCATCTGTGAAATGGACATGGTGGTAGTAGCTTTATGACAGTACAGGGCTTCAAGAAAATAAAATAACATGTGGTGGGGCTGAAAACAATACTCGGAAAAACATAGCATATTGCATGACTCCCTGGAACAAACCAACTTCCCACAGTCCCCAAGGGCCATCTTGGAATTCTTGAACAAATTTGATAAGAGCATCTAAAGTTGGTCCCTGAATTGGGCTGGGTCAGTCTTCCCAGTGTGACAAGTGAACCCCCACCCCCACCCCACCTCAGAATAGAAGGAAGGTGAGGAAGGTGCAGCATGTGATCCAATGTGGACTCTTGTGTCATAAAGGCTTGTGGTACCTAAGCAGGAGCTGACTGTCCAGATCAGAGTCCTGGACTGTCCCAGCCTGGCTCCCTACTTTGATTCTCTATTACCAAGTGCATCAGCAATGTGTGTTCTGTGTCTAGTGCATATCACCCACACTAAACGGTTTCCCAGCAGAGCACAATGTGATCACATCTGATTCACATTCAGTGAAAATGTCTGCAATTGTGCAGGCAAGCTGTGCAAATTCACACTAACGTAATGTCTGAAAAGCTGGTTACACCTAAGACAAAGATGTTGATGTGCACAGACTGTTAGAGGGCCCCTGGGTGGCTCAGTTGGTTATGTGTCTGCCGTTAGCTCAGGTCATGATCTCGGGGTCCTGGGATCAAATCCCACATCAGGCTCCCTGTTCAGTAAGGAGCCTGCTTCTTCTTCTCTGCCCTTCCTCCCTACCCATGATCTCTCTCTCTCTCTCTCTCTCTCTCTCTCCCGCTCCCCCCCCCTCCATGTAAGAGTTACGAGTGAATTCTCCCGGTAGAGTCAAGAACAGAGGCTTGGAGTGAGCAGGTGCCACTGAGAACACCACTTGGTCCCTCAGAGAACCAGGCTCCTTGTTGGTACATGGGAATAGGAAGAGCTTTCTCCACACTGTTGTGTTGAGGATTAAATGTAAAGCCACTGGCGTGGTGGCTGTGGCTTGGGGATGCAGAGTAACGTAAGTGAAAATGACAGACTGAGTTACAGCAGCCTGTACTCTTGACACTCAGGAGCCGTGAGCCCCGGAGAAGTGACCTACCATCTCTAAGCCTGAGTGTCCCCATGACAACAAAGTAATGCCAACCTTGTGGACTTGTGTAAAGCACCAGCCGAGGGCCTGGCAGAGGCGGCATGGAATACATGCTGGACAATGGGCCAAGTCTCTCAGCACGTCCAGACCTCCAGACCTCCCACTCATTCCAGCACCAAGCCATCTCCAGCGCGGGCAGGCGCGGTTGACCCCTCGATCCCCTGAAGTGGGAGATCTTAGCATGCCATGCCCTCCATGAGGCCTGCTCCCCAGATAAGCAGTAACCACCCCCTGTGCCAAGTACTGCCAAACGTGGAGTCAGCAACTCTGAGAGAGGCATCTCATCTGCACACTCCTGTCTGACAGGGGTGTGGGAAACTCAGTTTGACAAATGCTAAAGGAAGTGAGAAGCATCCAAGCAATTCCAATTCCAGATAGCTGTTTTAATTTGCATTTTGTAAATCCATTGTGCTGTCACCAAGGCATAAAATAACAATAGTCACTTCCTCATTTTTCCCCCTACTGCTACAAGACAAATGAAATGAATTACCTAAATGTCTAAATTCTGCCCTACGATAAGATTGGTTGTAGAGAGGAGATAATAAACTAACTTCCCTGTGCTGTCTTCCTAATGTAAAATGTGTCTTCACTGACTGGCCCAGGATCCTGGGTTGCTACAAGTTATTAGTGCTCTAGACCTTGTCACCTTACAAAGGGCTGTATTTTGTAAGCCAGACAGCAGGTCATGGCAACTGTCTCAGCCGGTGACTCAGTGGCTCTGCCACTTTCATCTATTCCCTGGTGCAAGTCACACTCTTTGACCACATGCCTCCCTGAGCTGAAGAAGACCCTGCAGCATTGTTATGTTTATTGGATAAACCACACCACAGATTAATTTGCAGCAAATGTGTACCTCTTCCTGGCTCTGGCCCAGCAATCACAAGGGAAAACTGGGACCAGGGTCAGCTAATATTTGTCCACATATTGGCATCTTATTTAATTTCTACTTCAAAGCCTAGGTATGAAAGTAGGAGAGGATGTCCGCACGCAATTCTCCTGACTAAACGAAGTGCTGTTTTGAAGGGGTGGTCAGCCACCTGAAATTTCCCAAAGATGTAAATGACTGCTGAGGCCAAGTCTATTGTTGCCATGGAATGATCAGCTCCCAGTCTCCCTTCACGTTCTTTGTGGAGGAGGGAATCTCCTGGGACCCGGGCCAGTGATTTCCAAATGAGGCTCCAAACCTCCTCTCTGCAACTCCAGTGAGAGAAACTGATTTTACCTGTTTTATACAGTGGTATACCATATAAAAATGTCATGTTTTGAAAAGATATTTTTATGCTTAAATTTTTTTATACACTGACCTATGACATCTGAATGCAAAGATTTGCAGGAAATACAGAAGTCCAAGAGAACTGAGTCCAAATTTAGTTCTACTTACTGTGTGACTTTGTACAAGCTACTTGACCCCTATTTGAGTTTAAATTTCCCCACGTATAAAGTGGGGGTCTTTGTGAAAGATATTAGAATACTGAGTTCAGTTCTTCTTTCCCTTCTCTTAGAATACATGGGAGGCAGAAGGCCTTAGCACGCCAGCTTTAAAGTAAGAAATGTTAAAACAGGACCAGCAATATATTAATTTCTCACTGTGTGAGTATATTATTTCTTGTTTTTCCATTATCTGAAAGAGACTGTGTATTCATTTGGGGGGGATGATAGGAATAACTAAAGTTGGAGAAATTGTTTCACTCCATGGCCAGGCTCAAGGGATAAGAAAAGAAGCAGGAATTGGGCCAAGTACCTGGAACAACACTCAGGAAGGAAAGAGCCCATGGGACCAGCCTGGACCAGGACCATCTGGGCCTGGCAGGAGCCCTGATTCATTGCCCACCCTGTTCCCACACCAAAGCAAAGGTGGTGTGCTTAAGGCTCCTCAGGAAGCATCTCAGCTGTTAAAATATCCCCAGAAATCCAGATTCAGGACTTTAATCCTCTGAGAGCAATTGATATCTGTATCTTTCCCCAATTCAGATTAGAACCCAATAAATGTAGTTCTTAGCAATTTCTTTTAAGCTTATCAGAATTTTACCATTTTATTTTATAGCCTTTCTTTTATAGATTTACTAGATAAACCCAAACATTTGGATATTGGAAGATAATTCTGTGCCTGGTAACTATGCCCCCTGCTCCTTCCACTAAAACAGAGTGCTTTCCATAACACTGAGCTCAGAGCATCAGCTTCTTCAGCCTCTTTCCTGTTCTGTCCTCTGAGGGCAGAAAGGAACAAAGAAGCCAAGAAAGGAGGTCGCGAGGCGATGTG
Organism: Canis lupus familiaris; assembly: GCF_011100685.1. Taxonomy (NCBI): domain Eukaryota; kingdom Metazoa; phylum Chordata; class Mammalia; order Carnivora; family Canidae; genus Canis; species Canis lupus. The sequence goes on from NC_049248.1 coordinate 15,096,711, forward strand.
GGAACAGGTCTTGAAGAGGCCTGCAGAGCAGAGGACACTGAGGAATCGAGGTGGTGGAGAGAGGTGTGGGTAAGGGAAAGATGTGAGTACTGACATTTCTTTCTGTCTGGGACCCAGGACTGCTAGAAATACAGCCTTTCTCTGGGAGTTGCCAGCAGCAACTGTAGCTTTTTGTTTTCTAAGTTTTGTTTTGTTTTAAATAAAGAAAAGAAGATCCCAGAGATGGGTGGTAGAATGAATGGTACCTTCCTATGCCACCCACTTCATTCCTAGGGGCCCTTTGAATAACTCTACAAAGATCTCTGACCAGCCTAACTTGGAGGCACATCCTCTGAGAAAAACTAAATGTCACAGTATAAAATCACAGCCTTTAGAAAACCTCCCCCCTACTCCTGGTTTTAGGGTATACTTTAGCCCCAGGAGATCAATAAGACTAGCTCCAGGGATAAATACTGCAAGCTGTACAGTTCTCTAGATTGTGTTTCCTGAGGCCAGAGTCTGTATCTAGGATTCCCCTTCATATCTAGTTTTTTTTTTTTTTAAGATTTTATTTATTCATTCATGAGAGACACACAGAGAGAGGCAGAGACATAGGTAGAAGGAGAAGCAGGCTCCCTGTGGGGAGCCCAATGAGGGACTCAATCCCAGGACCCCAGGATTACGATCTGAACCACAGACAGACACTCAACCACTGAGTCACCCAGGCATCCCTTATATCTAGTTCTTAAAGTAGACAGTTAACTAAGTGCTTACTGAATGAACATTGTCTTCTACTCAGAAACAATTGGTGTTTATATAAACCCCTTTACTGAATCCATACTTTCTAATACTCTTCCAGTCTCCTTGTGTATAAGCATTGAGAAGAAGGTGAGCAGGCCCAGCTCTAGTGGGACCTCTATGTAATCCCTAGTGCGGCCTCCATAAATTTACTTTTATTTATTTTTAAAGGCTTTTTAAAAAAAAAGATTTTATTTATTTATTCATGAGAGACACAGAGAGAGGCAGAGACATAGGCAGAGGGAGAAGCAGGCTCCCCAAAAAGAGCCCGATGCAGGACTTGATCCTGGATCCCAAGATAATGCCCTGGGCCAAAGGCAGATGCTGAGCCACCAAGGCATCCCTAAATTTACTTTTAAAAAACAAATTAATCTCAATTTCCCATACATTTTCTTAGTGAAAAATACTGAAAGGAAGAGTTTTAAGTAACTAGAGTATCTCTTACATTTGTTTCCTATGACTCAGTGCCTCTTAAGTGGAGGAGGGAAAGAGAGAATTTACTGCTCACCTTTAGAAAGATGACAGAGCTCATAAACAAGAACATTAGGACACATATTTTAACTATTTTATGATTGATAAAGTCAAGTATTGAACACATCGAGACATGGAAAAGAACTTTAAAATATTGAAACAAACTTCTATAGATGAAAACTCTAATGTCTAAAATGAAAAATACAATGAAAGACTAAAAGCAGACTAGAAACTCCAGAAGACAAGACTAGCAAACTTGAAGACAGCAACAGAAATGGACTAAAATGAAACACGGAGAAAAACGACTGGGGAAAAAATTGACAGAGTATTAATAAACCTGGGAAAACTTCAAATGGCCTAATACCCATGCAACTGGAGCCCTTCAATGCTAGAAAAGCAGGAGGGACTGGGCAAACAAACAAACAAAAGTAATAACTGGTAAAAATTTTGCCAAATTCAGTAAAAACTGATCCTGTAATCCCAGGAAGCTCAATGAACACCAAAACCAAGAAAACTACACAGAGGTCACACCATCATCAAATCGCTTCCCACCAGGGAAGAGATCTTCACTTTGGCAGCAGCTATTAATCCCGTAGCAGTAGGTGATTCTAGTTTCTAGTCACCCCAACCCCCTACCTTTCAGAACCAACATCACTACATACCGGTTCCAAGATACCAGCTTCAACTGTCCAGATTCCTCTCCTCAAAGCTTTTTGTCCCCGTTCCTCAGGGCATCTCTCCTTTGTGCTCCTGAGGTACCAGCACCAACACCAGACAGCACTCCCCTAGGGCTTTGGGCTCAAACTTTCTAGGGCCCTTCCTCCAGGCTTCTAAACGCTGATAAACCCAAACCCTCCCTTTGCTCCCCTCTCCCAAGGCATGGAAGCTGTGTCCTATTATTACTACCTCTGTGGTAGCTCAATGTTCTTATGTTCTTTTTTTTTTTTTTTGCCTGTTTACAAATTATGTTTATTAACTTCCATTTAAATAACAGAGAAGGAGGATTACATCTTGTTAGGTAAAAATATGAGCTTTAAAATTTTTTTGTATGGTATCTCAAATAGGCATAGAAAAGTTAAGCAAAGTAGCCAGAATTGGATTGGGTTGGTTATTGAGCTTTTTCAAATATATCCCTCTTTCCTCAACTTTGTGACAGGTGTGTTCCCAACAGATTCTGTCCAAAGAGGGTGCTAGGGGGAGGCAGGAAGCTAGAGGGGGACAAGGCACCTGCTCTCCTCTGTTTTTATTACCACCACGCTGATCATGGTTCTTCACTCCATAAGTAGCAATTGAGCCCCAGTAGGTTCTAGTTACCAGTTTGTCTTTTCCTACACTCCCAGAGCAGCCTCATTATGCCCTCCCAGAAATCTGAGTACCAGCTGGCTGGCGTGGTCTTCTGAGGGCTGAATCCCATGTCTGTGGGGTTTTCTCAACTGAATTCTTCTCTGAATTTCCTGAGGTGGGACAGCACCAGACAGACTGCACCCCCTTCTCAGAGGTTTGTTTACCAGCTGTGGGGTCTTTCCCTGAAACTTCTCAGGTACCAGGACCAAACTCTGTGGTACCTCTCCCTCAAGATTCTAAAATTTTATTAATCCCAACTCTGCCCTTTGTTCCCATAGCCCAGAAGGAGGCAACCACTCCTGCAACTGCCACCACTGTGATATTGTCCTTTGGGATTTCATACCATAAAGATATCTCTATGCATTACCCCAATTCTTTTAATATATTATATATCACATTATATTCAGGCTATTTTAACTTTTCTATTTCCTCTTGTCTTATCCTTACATTTTCAGAGACTTTCAATATGGGCCAAGTTATAAATGTGTGTCATTGCTTATGTCATGGAAAAGATCTAGAATAACCCTCATCATTCTCATGTTTGTTTCACTTTGTCTGAGGGGCATAGTTATAGGGAAGATTAACAACTCCCGTATCTCTCATAATTGGGGGGTGGGGGGGATCAGACCCTAGGAAGCTGTTTCCTTGTCAAAAAATACAACTCAAGAGAGTTACTACAGATGCCTAAGGAGGCATTTCTGTGGGACCACTTAGGACTCATAAGTGCTATATATATTTGTTCTTATCACTGTAACCAGCTTTCACTAGAGGCTGAACTGTACTGGAAATCAGTTTAAAAAATAAAAAATAAAAAAAGAATGGGCCTCTGTTTTTCCCATTCTACCCAACCTGATCCGGAGCCTACATACCAAAGATCCCTTTTGCCAATGACACAGAAGCCATTTATTACCATACAGCAAATACTGTTTATTGCAGACTTTCCAGCTGACTCATGTGAAAAAGGCACTATGAAAATTAATGAATCTAGATAATCTCTCTAAATGGATTTATGTTAAAATATACAACATTCTTACATAACATCTGTTTTATATATGTGAAATAATATAACATTTAATGACAAAAATTGTGTTTCCAAAAATAACATTTGTTGAAGGTTAAGTATCTTTCTTTTCTCTATCTAGCTAGAATCTTTCACAGGATTAAAATATGTGTAAATTAAGTGTTTCTTATAACCAGAAGAACTTGACACAGATAAACACATAAAATGGCCCCAATATCCATTTAACTACTTATGTCAATATTTAGAACTGAGGCCTTCATTAAGCAAAATACTGTAATGCACACCAATGCGGGCTACTTCCTGGGACACATTTTGACTGCATATGACCTCTTGTCCACTTGTGCTTTCTCATATATAAGAACATAATAAGCAGAATATAAGCAGAATATAAACTAAATCAAAATACAAGCTATACAAGGAATTGTGATCAACAGAGCCATGACACATAAAATGTCTTGGGAATGCTCCATAGGTTTGTATTTGCATGTCCAAGGCTTGTTGTATTTTACAGTTCATTAAATGTTTTGATTTTAAAAAAAACTGTTGGCATTAAGAACTTTAAATAAATCTAAACATTCTATCATTGAGTATGTCAAGGAAGAGAACTAAGTAAGCAGAGCCTAGCCGAAAGTAAGCTACACTCTGAATGACAGACACCAGAATCATGGGCAAAAGTGAAATTATTTAGATTTTTAAATCACGGGCAATATCTTTGTTTTGCTGCAATAAATAAATTTACCTCTATCAAAAAATACCTGCTTATACACTGAAGTGGGGATGAAATAATTAATCCAATAAAGGAAACCTCAACCTTGTGAAAGCAGGTAAAATATTTCCCAAGGGCAAAGCATCATTTTACAATTATTCAGTTTTAATAAAAAAAAAAATGGCCCAGGAAAAAAGTCCTCTGCTTACTTATGTTTGCATTGTTTCTTTATGGCGATAACTTAAGTATTCCAAGAAATAAGAATCTGACATTCCCTTCATGGCTTCTTAAAACAAAGCACGTTGGAATAATGCCGCAAATTTAAACGGGGTTTAAAAACAAATTAGTGACTGCTTCCCTCATCAAAAGATTCCACCCCTGAATCACTAGCAGCAGCACTGATTTTTTCCTGTCGTCTTCGCATGATTTCTTGCAACTCGGAGCTGCCACTGTTATCCTGAAAAACAAACATGGTGCAGACAAGATGGTTACAGGTTTGTGTGGGCTGCAGGTCATGTAATGAAATGGTTCAGGGTAAGAGTCCTTTGGTTTTCTCCTACTATCTCTTGGGGAAAACTGAAGGCTGCCCTTCATATAAGTGATGCTTCTGGAATTCAGTAATACATCACATTAATCATTTTTTCATTTATGAGATGTCTTAAGGCAATTCATTCACCATGCCTTTCACTTGGACATGATAAAGATAAATCAATAATGTATGTGGAATGCTCCAGATTCCCTGGGAGAAATAAGATATGTGTACAATAAGCATAATGAGATGGCAAATTATTAAAGAACCCTCTTAAGCAAGATACCCATCTGCCATTAGGGGATTCTAAATTAGGCTCGAAGACTAGGCTCAGGGTACACCAAGTTCCCTTCAGAATACATGAAGGTTCTGACCCTCTGACCTCAAGTCAGCTTTCCTCCTTGCCACTCTCTACCTACCATCCCTGTGCACCTTCCTTATTCTGCTCTCATCAATAGAAGTTTTTGGCAACCCAGGTGAGTAATCTAAAAGATGGACTAAATGCAAGAGAAGGGTGTAGTCAGAAGGTGACTGAGGAACATGAAGCAACTCAGGTATTCAGTCTCTGCCTCCATTTATATCCAGAGGAATGGAAGTAAGACCCAAGAGGAATTGGGTGGTGGGGGAAAATCATAGACAATCTGATACAAAGGAATTCAGAAATTTTGGCACTTCCTATCATACCCTTGAGAAGGAAATATATGCTCTCAATAAAATTAAAATGTATAACAGTAAAATAAAAACTGCCTCAGAGAAGATTCAATCCTTATTCATATTAAATATACAGAAACCCTAATATAGAAGATGCCCAGGATCCACCTAATAAGGAACTCCCAAGATCAATGTTGTAGGAAAAATTTCCAGGGAAGTAAAATTTCTCCTGAGAGTGGTTATAGGGTTGCATATGTGAAGTTACTTCACTCAGAGTTACTTCACTGTTGAATTTAGAGGATATACCTACTAGAGAAAATTATGTATCAATTTTACACCAAAGCCAATACACTTTCATTTGAGTTCAAGTATAATTTCATGAAAGATACCAAGAGCTGTGAGATATGGCTTGAAATGACTACCCTTACACAGCCCATTTTAAGAAGAGTAGGATATGCGAAGCTTAAGGATAGTCAGTCTAGAAAACATTTCCTCTTCTTTCCTACTGACAACTATGGCTAAGTAATTACTCTTCAGCACACTCTCTTTCCAATGATTCCTAATATTTTCCCTCTGATTATTTAGATATATACTAAGATCTAAGACCCACAGCCAGGATTTTAAGCCAGGATTTTAACTACTGACCTACTAGAATCTCCAAACTAAATATTAAGAACAGGCAAAAGAGTTCTGGCCTCTTAAGGCATTTACTCACTCAGAAGTGAATGTCCATTACTGTGTCAAAATTTAAATTCCTACAGAAGTAGTTAATGCATATAAAATGAGAACATTAGGCCTTTCATTAAATGTCCAAAACCATATGCTCCAAGCTTCATATTACAGGAGCATTTATGATAAATTAATCTCCCCTCAAATGGTCATTGATAGTCTCTAGTGATAAATTATAAAAAGCTGAGTCAAACTTAACTCTGCATGAAAGGGAAATTGACCAATGTGGACACAAACAGCTGATTTCAGAGCTTTCAATTTTCGGCCCACACTCTTGATTAATGCAGACAAATATCAACTTAGGTTGACAAATCATACCTCTAATGCAGCTTTTTGTACAGTGATTTGGCTAAAGACTCTGGACCCTTCAGGGCAGACTGTCTTCAGTTCATCTTTGTTGAGAGAGAAAAGTTGTGCACCGTTTAATACTCCAAGACTATTGACAGTCCTGAAAAACACAGAAGAAAGAAAAAGAAATACAGCATTAAAAATATTATCTAGATTGGGGCACCTGAGTGGCTCAGCTGGTTAAGTGTCTGACTCTTGATTTCGGCTTGGGTCATGATCTTGGGGTCATGGAATTGAGCCCTGTGTTGGGCTCCATGCTGGGCACTGAGCCTGTTTGGGATTCTCTTTCTCTCTCCTTCTGCCTCTGCCCACCCCTACCCCCTAGCTCGTGCACTCTCCTGCTCTCTCAGAAAAAAAAATATTATCTAGATAAAACAAGAGAAAAAAATTTCTGGTCCTACTATTACCTCTGTTTTCTAAGTGTTCCATATAATGAAACTCTTATAAAATGTTACTACAGTGCTTCTTCAGGGCAGTGACAAGGGCTTTCATGATGATGATCCTGAGGCTACATGATCATGAAGTATCAAAAAGGAACAATTGTATTTAGTATCATTATTGTTGAGTACCAATTCCTTTAAATATGGTGTTTCATAGGGGGAACAGATAACTTTCTAGTAACCAAGCAACTGACTAAGCAATGTGTATCATTTTTCAGTCATGTTGGGTATGTAAGTTTATAAAGTTCTCTTAAGTATGTATTATTGAAATAGGCCGTTGTATCACATACACATAAATATTTTCAAGTGCTTAAAATGTAGATAGGTTTACCAAGGGAAAAGTTTATATTAGGTTATAGTCTATGATTGGTAATTTATTTTTTATTTGGCTGAGAATCTATATCCTGCAGCAGCAGCATATTCTGCTATATGCTGTCTAAGGTCTGGGGAGTCCAGCTAAGGCCTCAGTCCTACCCTGTGTAACCAGATGAGGGGGGAAAGAAAGCTACCACCTCAAAGCTACTGGCAGTTTTTGCTTAAGGGGCCAATGATAAGCAGACATCATCATCTAAGAAACAGGGTACCACCAGATTATAGTTATTTCTCCTTCTTCCAATTCTTTTTAAGCTATAAATATCTATAGTTATTTCCTGAGCATCGAACAAATGCGGTCTGGTCTCCCCAACATTTTAGAATCGTTTGTGACATCTTAGCAACCAAACTGAAAATCACACATATATTACACATAGAAATGCAGTCTTCCCAGAGAGACTTACACGGGGCTGAACCCCTTCGACTGTAACCATGTTTTCACATCTTCTGGCGTGGAGTCATAAGTGATATTGACAACTGGTACATTCTGCCGTGGCACATGGAATTTCTTCTGGGCGGCACTCCGACCAATGGTCAGTCTGTGGATGAGCTCATCCTGCACTTCCTCCATCTGAGATTTCCTTCCTAGACACCAACATGGAATAGGGTATTTTTGAAAACTTCTAACATATGTTGCTCTCTTTAGAACCCCAATGCCCAAACCCTTTGTCCCTGGTAGGACTTATAATCTAGTGTGCCTACCATCTTTCCTCATGTTCATCCTCACACAGGACAAATTCCATGATCAATTATTAAAACCACTCCTTGGCTCTTCTCTTCTCTTCATTGTACTCCCTTGGCAAAACCCCACCCCTTGTTAAATCTAACTTTCTGCTTATTCTGTGTCTGCACCTGTACCCTGAGTACAACACAACAATGCTGAATGATCTCATGTTAAATTCATGAATATGAACCTCAACCAGGCTGTTGTTTCCTGACAATCATACTGCATTTTTTTTAGGTCATGGTCTCAAGTAGGGGAAATTTTGACCCTAGGGATATCTGCTAATGGCTGGAGACACTTTTGAACAGCACAATTGGGTGGGGGGTGGGGAGGAAGGACGCAACTATCATGTCATGGGTAGAGGTCTGGACTGCACAAAACATCCTACAATGTACCTGTCAGTCTCCTACAACAGAGACTTATCCAACACCATGTCAACAAGGCTCAGGTTGAGAACCTGCCCTAGACCAAATAAATGGCAACTGTTAGACAAGTATTTACTCTCTTCTTTCTCTGTAAAACCTCCAACACTCATCCCCAAATTTTTACCCAGAACTAATGACCTCACTTTCCTAATGCCAAATAAAATAATAAGTTAGAAGAGAACCTCTTTAAGTTCCTAGCAGTTTTCCTCACCTACCAGCACTTTCCTCTTGCCCTCTGCCTTCCCTTTCTTCTTTCCCTGCATCCTTCCCTTCCTTTCCATTCTCCCCTCCCTCCCTAATACATTATGGATCAACTGTGTCCATGCTTCTAAGGCTTGCCCCTTTATATGTGCACTAGATCCCATGTCCTCTGACTACTTAAATACTTCAACAGTAATTTCTCCTTTACTTATCTAGGTTATCCACTTTCCTCTTTAACTGAATCGCTTCATCAGCATACAAACACATTTTTATTTTGTTATTATTCCTTTTCCCTTTAAGCCCTTTCTTGACCCTATGTCCCTCCCAGCTACTGCCCATCTCTCTGCTCCTGTTTTAGTAAAATTCCGTGAAAAGCTGTCTATCCTAGTTGACTCCCATTCGTGTTCTCCAATTTTCTCTTTAATTTATTGCTAAAAAATTAGGCTTTGGGCCCCAACCCTCCACAACATTTTGCTTAACTGCTACAGTCAGTTCCCAATCATTGTTTCATTTAACTCACCAGCAACATAGAAAGGTGATTGTTCCTTAAAATGCCTTCTTCATAAAAAAAAAAAAAGCGTTCTTCCCCTATGGCCTCCCCAAGACACCACACTCACCTGATTTTCCTCCTGTCTCATTGGCCTCTCCTTCTCAAGTCTCCTTTTCTGGTTCTTCTCATCTCCCCAGTAAGTAGCATTGAAGTACCCCAGGGCATGATCCTGGGACCTCTCCTCTGCCTATACTCACTCCATTAATGATCACTATACCATTTAAAAGCTGATGACTACCAAAATTATTTCTCCAGTCCAGACTTGTTCCTTAGAACTCTGGACACATATACGCCAACCGTCTACTTAATATATCCATTTAGATGTCTATTTGGTAGCTCAAATGTCCAAATCTGAACTTCTTATCTTCTTCCTGAAGCTTGCTTTTATGCTATATGTCCCCACTTGTTTAATGGTAATCCTATTTTTTTTCAGTTCCTCTGGCAAAAATGCCATGGAGTTCTGCTAGACTCCCCTTTGTCCTTTTTACATCCAATCCATTGGCAAATTCCGTTAGTCCTATCATCAAAATATACTCAAAACCCAATCACTTCAGTCCATTTTTTCTGTGACTAGCTCCATCTGAGCCACTGGCCTCTTCAGAGGTTGTCCTCCTTCCACTCTCAAATACTGCAGCCCTCGCTCTTTCTGTTTTCAATACAACAGCTAAAATGATCTTTTAAAATATATGTCAGATACTGCAACTCTTCTGCTCCAAACCTTCCCAAGAAACACAAACTACTCCCAGTAAAAGGCCTTAGATGACTACTTTCTGAGGTATCTCTACTGCTCTCCTGGAACCCTCCAGTCTAGCTCATAATGGATTCCTTGGTGCTCTTCAAATTTAAGGCACTTTGCTTGGAACGCTACGCCCCCACAAATCCACTTGGCTCATTCTTCCCTTCCTTTAAAATGTCCCTATTTAAAAAATGCACTCCCAAACAGCCCTTCCTATCCAAATGGCTTTATTATTCTCCAAAACCACTTAAAATGTTCCCTATCAACTCAATCATTTATCTACCTTCTTCCATCAAAATATATACTTGAAGAGAAAATGGATTTTTGCCTGCTTTGTTTGCTTTACCTGAAATACCTGGAACAGGGTAGGGATGCAATAAATACTCACTGAATAAACAAGTGACTGAGGCATTCTGCTGACTTTTTCAGTGAGAGAGATTTTGAAAAGAATTGTATATAGACCCCTAAAAGAAACAGTGAAGAGAATGGAGGCCAAAAGAGGGGAAATGATCTATCAAAATCACATTATTAATTAGCAGAATTTAGTTAGAACTGGATTTCTTGACATTCAGATCATGGCTGCTTTATGGGTTCAAAGTCATTGAAACCACCTTTGATTAACTTACAAATTATCCCTTTCCCCAACCCATTTTATGCTTATGGGAAAGATTTGTATATGCATATGTCTTTATGAGAAAAATGGGGAAAAATTAATGTATGGGAAAGAGAATAATGTATTTGTATATTTAAAAACATTATTTGCATATATACACATATTACATTATATATGATTACATATATATGTATTATGTATATATGCACACACATATACACATAGATATTAATTGTATATAACCTTCAAGGATTAAGTTGAGAACTGATATAGTAATCCAGTTAACTAATTAACTTGGCAAGTGGCAATATCTAGCTACTAAAACAGCTTCTTTTTGTGACCATTGTTTTATGATATTTTCTTTTATTGTGACCATTGTTTTATGATCCTTCCATCCATCCTTCCTACCTGCTTACCTTCCTTCCTTCTTTTCTCTTTTTCCTCAAGGGAGAATGTCTCAGAAAGCATTTGATGTCCTTGGGAAGTAAATGAAAATGTGTAATAACCAAATAGTTACTTCAGTCTAATTTTTTAATGCCTTAGGTATTCAGGAAACCTTCTGATAAGTCAAAAGACAGAAACAGGAAAAATGAAGGGTGAGAGGGAGAAAGAACCAGGGGTCTAGAGAGGGTGAACAGGAATATCACTGATTGGTTCATTTAAGTAATACACTATATGCACTTTGCTAATTAGCTCTTTTAACTCACTGCATCCAACTGCCACACACAATACGAGCACATCTCAAAGGAGTAAAAGAGAAGGAGTATTGCCACACTAAGAGAATTATTTTCTTATCTATTAACTTAGCCACTGTATGATCACCTCTAGTCCACAGTGTAACAGAGGAGTACAAAAACCTCTCCTGCTGTGCTCCTGGCTTTTGGTTTCCATTTGCAATGTTCTACCACAAAGTAACAAACCAGACTAACTTTACACCTCTTGCTGAAATAACACTTCTGATTACAAAAGATTAAATCCAAATAAAAGGCCTAACATTTCAGAGGAAGTGGAAAAAATGCAAAATACCTAAAGCATTGGTATCTTCAAAAGTGATAAGAGGAAAGCCTTTTTGAATCTCGAAATTAGCCAATTTGAGTAGCTTAGAAAACAAGCAGCCAGTTTGAATAGGCAACCATAGTTACCTCAGCAAAAGAACTGTCCCTGTCTCACTCTTACTACCTGCTACATTTTTAAAAACAGGCATGCTGACTTTTTCCTTGTTTATGGCTATTTAGTAACTTTGAGTATTCACTTTCCAATTTCTTCCATTTTATTTTTATCAGAAGTCTAGGCAGTAAGTAGACAATGTAGGAAGCATAAAAGGCTTGAGAGAAACCTGGCTATTAAGAAATATATATTTAAGTATGTCTGTCTGTTTCTAAAAGACTGTTGAGAAGCCCCCACATTCATTCAGAAAAACTTCTCCAAAAGTGTGCTCAGGAAAAAGTTGTCATGAAAATAATTGTTTTATAAAAAGAAATACATTTATTTAAATGCAAACTTTTATTATTATAAAGCAACAAGTATGGATGTTAATATGGGGAGAGATGTATACATTTTATATACCAGTGTCACCCTTTTACTTATGAAAAACAGATTCAAAAGTGATGAGTCACAATTATCAGGAGAGTTCTCTATCTTTAAAGTATTCAAACTATGCCTCTTTCCCATTAGGTTATTCTTAGTTTCTTAGACTAGGACAAAGAACAAACTGTCCTGATCCACAGACTGTTCCAAATGGGGACTAGATGCCTATGAACTCTGATCTAGGCCTGGAAAGAGTGCCACCGTGTCAAAGATTACTGCGCTGACGTATCAAAGAAAGGAAATGTTACAAACTTGTGGTAAAAATGAAAAAAAGAACAGTCATTTCCAAGAGGAAAGTTTCCTTAGGGAAATCAATAAAAATATTTATAGAACATCTCATCTCAAAACTATGTCTTTAAGTGTCTTTGAGAAAAATAAAAGCATCTTTTAAAAAAATACACAAAATTTAAAAAAATTAGTAGCGTATTAAACTTCTACACACATATTCTCTCTTACACACACACAGTTCCTTTAGCTGCACAATCATTTCTCTAAAACTTCACTTTTCCACTACTTACCAACCACAGGATATGGTAAGGTGGTAAATCTGCTCTACTTTGGGGAAGTATAAAATAGCCTATAAAAATAGGTTAATGCTTATTGTATTTAGCCAGTATTTCTACAACAGGAAGATATCTATATCTATATCTATCTATCTATCTATATACATTATATATATATACATATATATATATTTATTTATTTATTTATACTGGAAAACTTTGTTGTTTTTTGGGTTTTTTTTTTTTTTTAGTAGAATCTTTTTTATTCAAAAAAAAAAAAAAAAACAAAACAATAAACAACAAAGTTTTCCAGCCACACACAGGAGGGGTTTGGGTAGCCCCCAGCCCATGTGGTTTTGGCAGCAATAAGGGGTGTGGGGTAATGGCCCAAAAAATAAAAATGGTGTACGTGTGTGTATGTATATATATAGATAGAGAGATAGATATAGATATATTACCTTCTTTTAAAATTTATCAAGAATGACTACAACTGAATAGATGTAGCTATGATTTATTGAGGTAAGAGAAATGTCAGATGAAAATGGGAGTGAAAGATTCAGTAAATTGGTTCTGAATCTAATCATCCAATCTTAGTTTTAAAGTTAATAGTTCAGGGTTGCCTGAATGGCTCAGTGTGTTAAGTGTCTGACTCTTGATTTCAGCTCAGGTCATTATCTCAGGGTCATGAGACTGAGCCCCATATCAGGCTCTGCACTCAGTAGGGAATCTGCTTGAGATTCGCTCTCTCCTTTGGCCCCTCTCCCTCTCTAAAATAAATAAGTAAATCTTTTTAAAAAATGCAGTTAATAGTTCAATACTTGTATGTGAATGGCAGAGATGAGATCTGATATGAAGACAAATTTGAGAGTCATTCCTTCTCCAACAATACTAAAAGAAATAGAAATAGATTGTTTACTTAGAGTAAAAGTATGTTTATGTGGAGGGAAGAACCCAGAACTGAGCCCTAGAAGAAGGCACACTGAGAGAACAAAAGACACTATTTATATATATATACGTGTGCACACACACACACACACACACACTGAAGAAGTATCTTCCTGGTGCTCTAGTTTTTGAAGAATTTTTACATGTCCAGTATAGGTAAAGCAAAGTAATTTAATAATAATTATACAAACATAATTTGAAAATTAAATAATAAAAATTATCTCAGAATTATCTTCAATTTTCAAATTATCTACACTGCTGTTCAACATGACAAACAAGGATAATCCAAAGTTTGCCAGAGTGTCTTTTCTTTCAGCTTTTTAAAATCCGATTTTCAATAAATAAATTAATTAATTAATTCTGATTTTCACAGAAATCATTCATATAAAAAATCAAACTTAATTTTATGAAAATACAAAGCTGAAGTCTAAATTTAAAAAAGCCCTGAATTTAGAAGGCGAATTTGACCTGGTATTGGTAGGTTGACTATGTTAAGTGAGCATGTGTATGTCACAAATAGAGGAAGAGGAGCAGGACAAAGATGATTATGATGCTGAAGATGACAGAAAGAAATATTTGGACTGCTTATTGTGTGTCATACTGGTCAAAATCAGTTTTTCAACCTCAGCATCACTGATGTCTTGGACTAGATAATTCTATTGTTCAGGGATGGATCTGTTCATTGTAGGATGTTGCTAAACATACCTACTTCTACCTGTTAGATTCCAGTAGCATCCACCCAAACTGTGATCAAAACACATCTCCAGATAATACCAAATATTCCTTGGAGGAAAGAGGCATAACCATCTCTGGGTGAGAATGACTGATCTAAATGATTTACATGAATTATACTTCATTAAACCCTCACGATTTTCCTAGAAGATGCCATTCTTTTCCCCCACTTTTCAGATACTGAAGTATACAGAGAATTATTAAATGGTTGAAGGTCAATGGCCATAAGTGGTGTTTTACTATACAAACTCAAATATGTCTGGCTCCAGAGTCTGCATTCAACCACCACAATATATTGGAATATGTGTAAAACTATACACAAAAGATAGAGAGTAGAGAGAACCTGTTTCTTAGAATGATTTGAAAGACAAGAAACTAGATGAAAGAAAGTCTTTGCAATCTTTGAAGTACCATGCACGTATGAAGGACCATTATTTATATTTAACAATGTTTAATACCAAGAGAACTAATAATAAACAATATTCTACTTAGCAGTCCTTTTAATTCACAGAAGAAACTGTACATTTTTGCTTCCCTGGGAAACTTACGGTCTACTGGAAGTTGTTTGTGTCTCTGGTTATCTCGCACAATGCTGCCACCACTGTCACTGGAGCTGCTGTTCTGACGGGTTACATTTGCCGGGACCTTTGGCACAGAAACAGGTGCTGGAGTAGAAGGAGGAAGGGGGACAGGAACAGGAGCCGGTGTTGGAGGAGGTGATGGAGCAGAGGGAGTATCAGTTGGTCTTGGACCATACTCCATCCTTTGTTTCTATAAAAAGACAAATAATTAATTTGAAATTGCAAAAATATGAAACCTAGGCTAGGAAAATAGTATATACTTTGACATGACTATTTATTTGGCTATTTATTTGTTAACTTACCTACAAATCCATAGTAAATGTGTGTACATACACACACCTCCAATCGTATATGATACAATGATCATTAGAAATCATTTAAGTAGTCTACATATTTGTTCAAATTCAAAATGTAAATTAAGGAGTCAAAAAGGTTTACCAATAGTAAATAGTAGTATTGATAATAGTCATAAACATTAAAAAAATAAGATTAGAACTTGGAATCACACAAGATCAGGGTAGGTCAAAAGATTTCTGATTATAATTTCCATCAATATTAACCTCTAACTGCCCTGGAAATTAAAATATCAGTAACATAAAGCATTAATTACTCCTTAGTTTAAAAATACTGCTGGATTAAATAATGTTTAATTATACTGTTTCCATGCAGTTTGTTAAGAAAAAGTAGTATCTCAGTAGGTAAAAGGACTATGTTTTAAAATAAATAAGTAATTTTTAAATGTTGTTAATGTTTTCCAAGTCATAACACTTTCTGCCATTATCTTAATGTCAACTTATAAAAATCAGAAACTTTCCTTGTTAAACAGGAATGCTGTGGGGTAGGTGGTGGTAAGGATAATGGTATGGTCTTTAAATATTTATTACTGCAACTTGAAAACATGTATTTTAAAAAGTCCATGTGGGGATTTGCATTTAAAAAGGCTAATGTGTTAAAATCCACAATAACTTTCAGTAATTTTTATTTTTTTGTATATTTTTTTACTGGAGTTCGATTTGCCAACACACACAGTGTGTGTATAGTATAACACACAGTGCTCATCCCATCAAGTGCCCCCCTCAGTGCCCATTTTCAGTAATTTTTAAATAATCATTGTTAGGCTATTAAAAACTGTATTTTTGTATATTCCCTAATTAAACTACGCAGAAGAGTTACAACTTTAAACAAAATAATTTTAACTAATAGATAACTGCATTATAACAAGTTCCAAATTCTCAAAAGGCAGGTTTTGGTTGTTTTTTGTTTTTGGTGTTTTTTGGTAGAATCAAAGATACAGAAC